>NC_070638.1:694793-717293 GCF_947347685.1 Pleuronectes platessa
AAAAGCAGAATTTAACAGAAGCCCCACCCCTGACCCCGCCCCCTCAGTGATGTCACCACGAGAATTAGCCCCGACAGCTGACTGACCAACCCTTGTTGTGACATCACTGGTGGGTGTGGCTTAAAGGGAAACATGCTAATTTAAATTTTAACCAATAATACCTGTAAACGTGTCAAGATGTTAAAGTTAAATTCAAAATGATATTTTGCTACTTTTTTCGCATCATTTACAATACATCGTTTTGTGCTTCTGATGTTTGTTATTCCAATTAGTTATTATTTGTTCTCCTGAATCCGACGTTTGGTTATTGCGACGTTTCTCAGCTGCGGTGGTTTCACTGGTCTTCTTCTTGTCGACCTGCTGCAGCACCAGAATCTGTTTACTGGTTTCCACTCTGAACTGAACGTGATCTTCATCTTCATCTTCATCTTCTTCTTCTTCTTCTTCTTCGTCTGGTTTGTTGTCAGCTGGCAAATCGTCACATGCTCGTACGTCCACATCTTGAAGTTACTGAATTGAATCTTTGATTAAACACATTAAACTTCAGACTTCACAGAAACGTATCTTCTGAGGATCGGCAGCGTCTGAAGACGTTCAGCTGGATCTGCCAATAAACAGGACGAAGAAGAATCATATTTTTAAATGCCGTCCTTTAGAAGATGGCGGCAGATAGAGCTGAACGTCCTCATTCATTCACCGCTCAGGTTGTTTATGTCTCAGACCAGCGACTGATGTGGGTTCTTGTTTGAAGAAGATTCCAGATGTTTTCTCTGCTGTGGTTT
Organism: Pleuronectes platessa; assembly: GCF_947347685.1. Classification (NCBI taxonomy): domain Eukaryota; kingdom Metazoa; phylum Chordata; class Actinopteri; order Pleuronectiformes; family Pleuronectidae; genus Pleuronectes; species Pleuronectes platessa. The sequence goes on from NC_070638.1 coordinate 695,576, forward strand.
CTCTGAGAGCAGCCGGTTAACGGCAGAGACGACACAAACTGGTTTTAAAATGCACACACACACAGTATGGATGTCCCACAGACGTCCTGTGTGGGACATGAACCAGTCTGATGTTTCATGAATCACACATTTCACACGTCTCACCTCAAATATCAAAGTCACTCTGTCGTTTCATGAGGATCAAAACCAGTTTGATTTGATATCGTCATTAAAATCAAACTTTCAAACAACAGTTCACAACCTTTTTAAAGGATAATGAGTTTGTTAATGTTGGATATAGAACACACAACATCACAACACAAAGACACAACCCAACATTGAACTCCTCAGTTCTCAGTACTTTGTGTTTAACACCCGAGCTCAGGTGGAGCAGTAGAAACTGTGTCTCACAAGTCTCTGCTCTGGAGTCATTAGTTGGGGGGGGGGGGGGGGGGGGGGGGGGGGGGGGTGGGGGGGGGGGTGTCAGCAGCTGTGGGAGTCTGTGCAGTGGGTGTGAGTCTTTGTCTGTGGTGATGAGCTGTTTGTGTTTGTTCCTGACGTCCTGCTGTGGGACACCTCTGGGCGAGTGTCTTCTTCTCTGGTGGTCCCTGGAGATGTCTGGAGGGGGAGGGGGCTTTCATCTTAGATTTAAGGTGGACTGCAGTTTAAGGAGGTATTACATTTTATTTTGTATAGCACCAAATCATTATCAACATTATCTCAAGGCACTTTACACTGAAGGTCAAGATATTAAATGATATAACATAAGAACAGGTTTTTTTTAAAGCTGCAGCAGTTGATCCATCAACAAAAAGGTGTAGTTTAATCTCTGAGCTGTCTTTTTATAGTCTAATTTAAGTTTTATATATATATTATACTTATATAATATATATAATAAGCCAACATTAAAATTTCACCAAGTAAAAGTATTTTTTCATGGTGTTTTTATCAAAGAAAGTTTGAGTCTGCAATACTCTGTATTATATAATAACTGTATAATTCTCAGATGTGGGTTAAAGAGTAAATCTAAGGACATTTTGATTTAATTTAAGGATTAATTTTGGATTTAATGAAAAGTTTATTTAAAAATACAATAAGTTAGTTTGTTTCTAACTCTGAAACCTTTTCTTCATATTTCAACACTGTTTGAAGGTCAGAAAAACCAGTGAGCAGGATCATGACAGGTCACATTCCATCACAGGACTAATCTGTAACTTAAAGAATCACAGCAGCCACCATGTAGATTACACAAAACCAAATCAGACAGAACATCTGTGTGAAACCTAATCCAGTCTGCAGACGCTTATCAACACAAACAAATCAAACACACACACACTGCCCCCCCCCCCCACCGGCCTCCAGTTTCCCTCTTAATCTCCACTTGTCCAATCAGGACCCTCTGCTGGCGGCTGCTCTGTTTAGCAAACAGAAGGAGAGATTAAGTGTTTAATATCCTCCGGCTGCGAGGCTGGTTTGTTTTAGATCAACGTTCAGTCCTCTGCTGATAACTGTGGGAGAATCAAACGCACCTTCACATTCCTGTAGGGGGCAGGTTACTGATTAACACACCCCCCCCCCCCCCCACACCCCCGTGTGACAGGGCTCTCTCAGAAGGGGTGGAGTCCTATTTACACTGTAACCAGATCAACATTTCACTTGGTCAGATAAGAAATTAACAACCACTGTTACCACATTAAAACCACTGTAACCACATTAAAACCACTGTTACCAGATTAACAACCACTGTAACCACATTAAAACCACTGTTACCACATTAAAACCACTGTAACCAGATTAACAACCACTGTAACCACATTAAAACCACTGTAACCACATTAAAACCACTGTAACCAGATTAGCGTGTCCTGAAGTGATCTGAGCACCATCTCTCTGAGGCAGTGACCTCTGACCTCTGAGTGAGCGTCAGGCTCAGTGAAATCTGTGTAGTGAACTGTTTCATGTTTCATCTTCAACTCTGCAGAACATTCCTCACATTCCTCCCTCTGCACCCCCTCCCCCCTCCTCACCCCATCCCCCCTCCTCACCCCCCTCCCCCCTCCTCATCCCCTTACCCTCCTCACACCCCATCTCCCCTCACCCCCTCACCTCCTCATCCCCTCACCCCCCCCCCTCACCCCCTCCCCCCCCTCCTCACCCCATCCCCCTCCTCATCCCCTCACCTCCTCACCTCCTCATCCCCTCATCCCCTCACCCCCCTCACCTCCTCATCCCCCTCACCCCCCCCCTCACCTCCTCACCCCTTTTCAAAAAACCGTATCAACTTAGTTGAGCCGTATTGTTTTGCACCTGCTTGTTGACCTCTGACCTCAGCACCTGCTGGGAGACGAGCTCAGGATGGAACCTTCCTCAGTGTTTGAGTCTCTCGTTCACACAATGTGTGAATCACTAAACTAAGATTCAAACAAACGGTTCCTGACGTTTAAAAACCTGTTTTCTATTTGTGTGTGTTTGTGTGTGTTTGTGTGTGTGTACATGTAAAATGTTGTTCTGTTTATTGCTGTGCAAAATTTTGGGAAACGATGACATCACAGTTTACTTTATTCAAGCCCTTTGTTACTTTGTGTAATGAACATGAGCCATAACCACAGCAGCGTGTCTGTACCTGTTCCCCTCTGGTTTGCACTGGGAGCTCTGGTTACACGCTGGCAGCTGAACTCTTCATCACTGCTCCTCATCAGAGACGTTCACAGAGGAGCTGTGTAGAGAGGAAACAGTTCATGTGTCCATCAGTGATTGATCTCCCTGATTAATACGAATCAGTCTGGACTCTGGACTTCAGTTGTGTTCACATGGTGGATTTGTGGTGAACCGGTTGTGTAACTCTTCATCGTTGATTTTATTCTTGAATCCTTCAAATCCTGAAAAGCACCAGACTCTCATTATGAGTTTGATCCATTCAGGGATGAGATGGTTATTGGACGCTGACAAATCAGTAGAAGCTCAGGTCGGTGTAATCATATAACAGAAGTGTGTGTGTGTGTGTGTGCACGGTGACCTCTGACCTCCACCTGCTGTCTGTGTCCTCCCTGGGTGTGAGCGAGGCCCGGCCCACGCGTTCAGAAGTCAAAGAGGTCATTGTTCGGTCCTCCGGGAAAAATGCAATGAGGTCATGGGATGATTTTAATTGGTTGACGCTGCGAGTGGGGGTGTTCCTTCTAGATGTGCCCTCCCCCCACCTACACCACCACTTAATAACTTGAACCCCCCCCCTCCTCCCAACCCTCAGGCCGACCCGAGGCCCCGCTCCAGCGACTGGAAGAGGAGTCTCAGGAATGCAGTGTGAAAGACCCTGAGTAGCTCCGAGGGGAAGTGAGAACATGGAGCAGATCTCACTGATCACAGAGGAACCACAGAAACCAGGCGGAGAAAAGAGAAGAAGCAGCTTATTCATTAACATTGATTTGTTCGTGTCCATCAGAGACAAACATCTCCTTTCACTTGCTTCTGTCTGCGTCTGAGGCTCCACCCAGTTTCATCTCATCACTCTTACTGTGACTACGCCTGACGGAGTTTTTCCAGTTTTCAGATCAGTTCTCTGGACTTTACTTTCACACATGAACACCACAACAGCAACCAATCATCCTCATGATTCATTCTTATTCATCTGTAATGAATAAGAATGAATAAGGTCTGGTGACCTAAAAGTCCACCAGAAGAGGCTGAGCTAGCGGACAGCCCCTGAATGCACCACGCAGGAAGTTATCCACAGACATGTAGACTTGAAGGTGAGAGGCCCTCGGTTCGGGTGAGGGTTAGCGCTGGTTGAGGAGTTGTGTCTGAAGCTGTCTCAGCAGGAAGTGAACCGGCTCTCTGCAGAGCTGTGTGCTCGCCAGGCCTGATGGAGCCGAGGGGTCGAAGGTCACAGGAGCTTGAAGATCTGTCCCTCTTTACACTGGCTCGGTTAGAGAGTGTGAGGACGTCCATGACTCCATCGTGGCCCCGCCCCCTCACATCCCTGATTGGACACACTGGTCCGTGGGATGGTTTCTTCTTGTTGGATGTGATCTGGTTTGAGGGGGCGGAGCCTGAGTTTTGTGCGAGCAGCTGCGTCTCTTCACCGAACATGAAGATTTCTTTCCGACAGTGTGAAGGACAAGAGGCTCATTATTTCCTCTCAGGAGTTGTTTGTCTTCTCAGAGCTGAGTGTCGTGTCTTCCTCCCTCGTCCTAATCTGTCCTCCTCAAGGACGTGTTCTGTTTCTGTGTGAAGACAAACATCTGCCGCTCTGACGGCTGTTGACGTCAAAACGTGTTAATGTGGAGGAGTCAAACACTGGAGAGAAGGTCTGAGGTCCTCACCAGCTGCAGGACTGTAAGATCTCAATCTGAGTCTCAGACTAAAGAGACACTTACTGTGTCCCTGAAGGTGTGAGGATGAACTCTAACTGAACTGAGCTTTACTCCTCTCACGTGTTTAATAAAGAGTTTTCTGTTCTTGGACCTTTGTGGATGAATAGTCCCGCATGTCGAGCTGCTCTGTTATCAACCTCCGGCTCCTGCTGCTTCACTGACGGAGGTTTCCTCCTGCGACGCGTCTCAACACGCCCCCCCCCCCCCCCCCCCCGCAGGAGGCCACAGGCAGGAGGACGACTCAGACGCGTCTCTTTGTGTCCTCTGTGTCCTGTTTTCACTGGACACATTTGAACCAGTGATAATTTAACACTTACAGATGCTGCTAAGTCCACAGAGCCTCAGAGTGATGTCACCACAGAGTTGATAACAGACTCTTTTCTGTTGAGATCAAAATGTTCTTGAACAATGAGGAGAACCAGGAAGAGAGCGTGTGAGGGTCAGACCAGTTTACACAAGTCTCTGGTGTCTGTGGACTGATGGAGCATCGGGCCGTAGCTCAGGGGCACTACAGCAGAGTGTGAACCCCGGCCTCCAGCCCCCCCCCGGTGTAGGCTGGCGTGTCTTCCATAAGAGGGCAGGAAAAATCCCCCCCCCAGCCTCCCTGTCTCTGACTTGAACAGCTCGTCTCGCCCTCTTCTCTTCTCTGTTCCCTCTTTCTTTCTCGGCCCCTCCCTCTTTCCGGCGTCACTCTGCCGGGTGGAAACACATTCCAGCCGTCACTGTGTCACTCCGTGACCCCCGCACCGAGCGCCCCCCCGCACAGTCCCTCCCCGAGTTGTGTTAGAAAGAAAAGCTGCTTCCTCTGAGCGCCTGGAGGCTCTTTGAATGTGGAGCCGTGACTCCGGCCCCCTGAGGAGAGGCTGGCAGGGTCAGGCTCCACAAAGGAGGCCTCGCTCTGCTGAAAGCCAAGCCAGCTAATTGAGGACGTCTCCCTGGGTTCCTCACAGAGGAATGAAGGAGGTGCTTCAGTCCACAGGTTCAGAGCTGCCTCCTGGTCAGAGTCACAAACCTGAAGGAACCTGAACACTGAAACCAATGAGAAACGGTGACAGTCACAAGTGATAATAATTATGATAATGATTAGGATGATCATTATCATTGAAGGGAAGAAGAAGTTTCTTTCATCTGGATTTAAAATTTGATCATTATCGCCAGATATTTAAAAAAATTTCCAACAGTTTTTAAAACTAGGTTCACACAAAACTGTGGATCACAGGTAGACAATATTTAAAATATTATAATGTCAATGATATATACATCACATACATTTGAATGATAATTGTTTTAGATCATTTCTAACTTTGCAGTGAAGTCGTGGTCATGATGTCGTGGGCTCTGAAATTTAAACAGAATATTTGAATGAATCAGTGATCTTCATATCTACGTCACACGTCTAATTGATGGTTGATAATGGATCAGGATGGTTCACGTGAGCAGACGAAGCTGCAGGACGAGCAGTTTGATGAAGAGTTGGGAATGATCTTCCTCCTGCTTGGTTTGGAGTGGAGCGGCGGCACTCAAGGTTTTCATGGACTGAGGATTTGTTGTGTGAGAGCAAATCATGAATGTGCACAACAGACGCTTTGTGTTAGAACGCCTCTGTAGAAATGTTCCACTCATCAAGACGCTGATTGTTCCTGCTGGTTCCACACTGACTACTGACTGACTGACTGACTACTGACTGACTGACTGACTGACTGACTGACTGACTGACGTGACTGACTAGTGACTGACTGACTGACTGACTGACTGACTGACTGACGTGACTGACTAGTGACTGACTGACTGACTGACTGACTGAAGTGACTGACTAGTGACTGACTGACTGACTAGTGACTGACTGACTAGTGACTGACTGACTGACTGACTAGTGACTGACTGACTAGTGACTGACTGACTGACTAGTGACTGACTGACTGACTGACTGACTGAAGTGACTGACTAGTGACTGACTGACTGACTAGTGACTGAAGTGGACTGACTAGTGACTGACTGACTGACTGACTAGTGACTGACTCACTGACTAGTGACTGACTGACTACTGACTGACTGACTGACTGACTAGTGACTGACTGACTGATTCTCTTTGAAGACGTCCATCTATCACTCTCAATATCAATGGATCTGTTGATGAGTCCTCAGTTATTTGTCCCTCTGTCCTCTCTGTTGTCCTCTCGGTTGTCCTCTCTGTTGTCCTCTCGGTTGTCCTCTCTGTTGTCCTCTCCTGTTTGAGGATGTGGAGGCGTCGTTCTGTTTGAACAGTCTGTCCCTGCCGGCTGGCGTTGTCCTCTCAGGACGTCTCTTCACAGGAGACAAGGCTTTGATCCGAGGCTCAGAGTGACAATAAGCTTCAGAGCGCAGATGGTCAGGATCACATTTGAATAAAAGTCGACCTTTAAGTTCCTTTTCTTTCTGAAACACTTCAGAGCACAGGCAGAGCAGTTGAACCAGGAGCAGGCTGAAGTCACGGCCTCTCAGCTGCAGACGAGTCACATGATGAATGTTCCACTTGAACGTCTCTTTGGACTCGACAGCTTTATAATCTACAGTGCTCCCTGCCGCCTGTTTTTAAACCTCCTCAACTGCTGCTCCCACCTGGAGGAGCTTCCAGCCTCCAGAGGAACGTTTCACACAGACGCCAACATAGACCTCCTGATTGGTTCTTTGCAGTCACATGACTCGACTACCAGCGGCAAACACAAACACAATGTGTGAATGTGGACGGAGACGATTGTGTTGAGTTTAAAACTGCGTCAGTGTGGACAGAGTCCTCCTCCATGTTTCAGACTGTGATCTCCACAGCTCCTGAGTGACCTCCACCCAGGAAGTTCATCTGCAGCTGAGGTCCTCACAGCACAGCAATGTCTCACTCACAGACACACACACACGCGCACACACGCACGCGCAAACACACACACACACACACACACACACACACACACACACACACACACACACACACATACAAGCACACACACACGCACGCACAAACACACACACACACACACACACACACACAGGGAGTAGGAAGTGTGTGTTTGCAGTTGCTTCATTGTTTCCTGTAATAAACTTGAGCCTTTTGTGAACGTCCTATCAGCTGCTTCACCTTTATTTACCATCCACAAAGAGGGGCCCCCCGGGGCCGGGGCCCCTGTCAGCACACTGTTTACAGAGCAGATTCTTTGACTGAGCAAACAGCCGTACCCCCCCCCCCCCCCCCCCCCCCCCCCCCCCCTAGCCGCCCGGCTCAAACATGGCTGCGTTCCTTGACGCGCTGACTGACGGGACTGGGAGGTTTGTTGGTGGGCTCTGACCTGCTCAAACTCGCCCAGTATGCGGATGGACCAGTGGAGTGTCGGGAGTTAAAGGACCAGTCCACCGCTCCAACGTGTCCCAACCACACTTCACATTCCCGCTCCTCGTCTCTGCTGCGTCCTGTGAACGACTGGTTAACGTTTGTGCTGCGCTCACGTGTGACTACAGCTGCACATCTGGAAACAGGTTTAATCCTCAGCTGTAGGCTTTCAGTTATAACAACATATATAATAAATCACTCAGATTCAGAAACACGTCTGATTGTTTTCATCACAAATTATTCTATGAGAAATCTGTGAAAATGTTACGGTTCAGGTTAAAGAGATGAAAAGTTCCTGGATCCTGATCCACATCTGCACCAACATGTCAATCAAACATCGAATCATCAGTTATCAGATAAATCAGAATCTCCTGAAGTGAAACTGACTGGAGCTCAAACTCTTCTCTCTACAGGTAAAGCCTTCGACATCACCTACGTGCGCCTGAAGTTCCACACCAGCCGGCCGGAGAGCTTCGCCATCTACAAGCGGACCAGTGAGAGCGGCCCCTGGGTCCCGTACCAGTACTACAGCGGCTCCTGTGAGAAAACCTACCAGAAGCAGGGGCGGGGCTTCATCCGGACCGGAGAGGACGAGCAGCAGGCGCTCTGCACCGACGACTTCAGTGACATCTCCCCGCTCACCGGGGGGAACGTGGCCTTCTCCACGCTGGAGGGCCGACCCAGTGCCTACAACTTCGACAACAGCCCCGTCCTCCAGGTGAGCGCCCGCAGGAAGTGCCTCCACACAGGAAGTGCCTCCACACAGGAAGTGCCTCCACACAGGAAGTGGTGGAGGCTGAAATAAAACAAGTGTGGAGCTGAACATCGTTTGTTTCTGTGAAGGTTCTTTGGTAAAAACTTCAGAACATCATAACGTTATGTTTTGTTTTTTAAACTTCTGGAGTCATGTGATCTCAGCTATAGACAAAGACAAATAAATGTGTGTGTGAGCAGAAAAGACCGAGATTAATGAGCCTTGTCCAGAGGAGACGAGCGGAAACACAAACAGTGTGTGTGTGTGTGTGTGTGTGTGGGGGGGGGGGGGGGGTGTTGTTTGTCGGTCCAGCTGCTGCAGTGGGAACTCCGGGGGCGTCGCCTAGCAACATGTCCCAGCTCTGGACTTGGCAGCATCGAACCTGTGACCGAGCTGCAGAACAGACTTCTGGGAAAAAACTACTGATGGAGTTTTTACTGAGGCGACTTCAGAGAATCTGAGTTTTAAATTAGAATACTGACTGTATATACAGATGATCAGTGACTGTATATAAAGATGATCAGTGACTGTATATAAAGATGATCAGTGACTGTATATAAAGAGGATCAGTGACTGTTTATAAAGATGATCAGTGACTGTATATAAAGATGATCAGTGACTGTACATACAGATGATCAGTGACTGTACATAAAGAGGATCAGTGACTGTACATACAGATGATCAGTGACTGTACATAAAGAGGATCAGTGACTGTACATACAGATGATCAGTGACTGTATATAAAGATGATCAGTGACTGTACATACAGATGATCAGTGACTGTATATAAAGATGATCAGTGACTGTACATACAGAGGATCAGTGACTGTATATAAAGATGATCAGTGACTGTACATACAGATGATCAGTGACTGTATATAAAGATGATCAGTGACTGTACATACAGATGATCAGTGACTGTATATAAAGATGATCAGTGACTGTACATACAGATGATCAGTGACTGTATATAAAGATGATCAGTGACTGTACATACAGATGATCAGTGACTGTACATACAGATGATCAGTGACTGTACATACAGATGATCAGTGACTGTACATACAGATGATCAGTGACTGTACATACAGATGATCAGTGACTGTATATAAAGATGATCAGTGACTACAGATGATCAGTGACTGTACATACAGATGATCAGTGACTGTACATACAGATGATCAGTGACTGTATGTGGAGCCTCCTGATTGGCCGGTCCTCAGACGTTCAGGTGGAGCAGTCTCTGTGTGAACGAACAGATTTAGCTCTGCAGCTCTGAACTTCCTTATTTGACTTGTCGGCATGAAGCTATTTATACCGAAGCGGTGGAGTCTCTTCTCCGGCGTCTGTTTGTCGCTCGCTGACATTCCGGCCGTCTGTCACCTCTGAGCTCTGAGAGGAAACGACCCCCAGCTGAGAGCTCGCTCTGATCCTGGATCTGTTGTGGCTCCTGAGCCCTGAAATAACGCGTCTCAACTTCTAAACTGGTCCAATGGTGTCGGACAATAATCCCCCTCCCCCGCTGACTGGGCCAAGTATTCATTAGTATTTGAATTGAACAGTGATTCAAAAAAGACAATAATATGATGACGTCAGTTCACGACCTCATTAAAAAAGAAAATGGTGCCATCTTTGAATGAACACATGTTTTTTTTAAACCTGCCTTCACAGGTTCTGTTCTGCGTGTTTGGTCGAGAGGTGAAGAAGTCAAAGTGGAAGTTCTTCTACAGGTCGGGGGTCACGTGCACGGCCCACTGCTCGGACCTCAGACCTGCTGTCAGTTTACCCGGGCCCTGCTCTCGGAGCGTTTGCGTGTTTGTGTGTTCGTTGTTTCAGTTGTTGTGATGTCTCTGGGCTTTGTGAGGATGCACAATAACACCTCAGTCTCCTCAAGTAAAACGTGGAAAGAACCATCACTGTGTTGACACCACGATAACGGATCATCTGAGGTGGAGTGAGCGTGCGTGGTCACGGACAGTGTGTGTGTTCCCAGGCTGCAGCTCAGCTGAATGTTTGTGTTTCCCTGAAGAGCTTCTTACGCCAGCGGAAATTCTTCCTCTGAGAAAACCCACGTCCCGGCCGAGGCGTGCCTCACAAGCACAGAGCTGCAGATGATTGATAGCAAACAAATGTTCTGTACAGTTTAAACAGCGTCGACCCGAGAACGTGCACGAGCTTCCTGCAGCAGCGACCTGAAGAGCTGCAGCTGCTGAACAGCTCGGATCAGTTTCATCCCTCACGACAGACAGAAGACAAACAGAAGAGGGAGAGAGAGGGTCCCGACCAGAGGCTCTCAGAAAAGTGACTGGATGAGAAACCAGCTGCAGAAACGTTTTCAACAATCGTCCATCAGAGCCAAGTGTGAAACATCTGCCAACAGCTGGAGCTCCACCAGAGCTTGGCACCAGACGTGATGGTGTGGTTCCAGCTGAAGGAACTATCTGAGAGGAAGTGAAGGTCCTGGTCCCAAACTGGAAGAATGCAAACAGCCATACTGATCTTTAATTGTCATAAAGATATCACAACAGACTCTTCCAGGTTTTATTTGGAGTCTGACTCCTGCTGAGAGGAGCTCGGTTCACGAAGAGGCTGAAGCTCCTGTGTTCTGTCACCTGCTCAGTCTGGTGACTTTAAACACATCAGACGTGAGTTTGTGTGAAACTGAAGAGATCAGCAGGAATCAGGTCAGACTGATCTCAGACACTCATAGTAACCGTATAATATGTAACATGTGAAATAAGCATGTGAACAGTTGTTGCTCAGCAGTGAAGCAATCTCCAAGATTTAGTCCTCGTCAATCATTTACATCCAAAAACATGAGAGAATAAAGGCGAGCGTGAAAAGAGCGGTTATCCTTTAACCTCGCCCTGCTCCCCCCACTGCATGTTTTAAAGACTGTGGTCTGGAGGGTGTAGTTACTTTTCTACATGTGGGTTTATTTACAATGTGGTGGGAACACTGGTCCCGAGCTTCAGGAGCGATGGTTTAAAGTGAAGACTTTAAAACGCTTGATTCTGCTGGTCAGCAGATACACGAGGATTTGACTCGTGTGTGTTAAGTTCCAGAGACGTTCTCTGTGTAGGTGGATGAAGAGTACATTCACACTTCAAGTTCAGTTTCCTCTGACCTCTGCTCTCTTCAACACTGTAGACACATGGAGTCAAACCATTAAACCAGTCGGAGAGGTTGGTGTCTGAGGCCAGATGTCAGTTTCCTGCTGAGGCTGGAATCATTAGTCTCACTTTCTCCCGGGAGCGTCCATGTTCATATCAGACACAGATTAACCATAATCCACGTCTCGCTGGGACAGACCCTGGTTTGTCCTCAGGACCCGGGTGTGTGTCCTCACGCAGCTGCTGAAGGAGAAGCTGATAAACTTCCTGCTGATACTGAACCAGACTATCGTGGTTCTCCTCTCCCACTTGTTCACACAGTGAGATACTGAACAGGTGTCCACCAGTAACTCTCCATCTGGACCTCGTGTCAGAACCAGGCCAAGAAAATTAATCCGTCTCACTGAAAATGTCCCTCATGGCTTCCTGTTGCATCACTGTTTTTTAGTGTTTCCCACAGTCAGAGATTTAAAACCTCACCACTGACACATGTGCAGCAGAACGTGCAGACGATGTGAAGGGAACAAACACAACACAACACAACACAACACAACACATGTAATCAATCACCTCATAGACTTTTCATAAACCAGTTACTAGAGAAACACAAATTGCTTTTAAACAAAACACACAATAAAATAAATTCAGTGAATAGAGGAAATGAAAGTTTCAGAATATGAACATGAGATGATGATAAACACACTTAATTAATAAATGAATTTAAAAGGATCAAATGTCAGTTGAACCTGCAGTGACAGAAGAGAATAATTCTTCAGCCTTAAATGAAATCACTTCACTGCCTCGGTGTCGTATCATTTCATTTCACCGGTCTGTTCATTTGACTTTATTCTTTTAATTATTTTATCCTTTCACTATTTGATCTAGTTTCTTGTTCCTGTCTCATCAGCTGTGAGTAAAGAACTTTGAATTGAACCAACCGGTTTCAACCAGTTTGAGACGATGGAGCAGCATCTGTCTGAAGTCCCTGAGGAATCAGAGACTCTTCATTCTCCTGATTCTGTGATGACTAGAAAAGACAAGTTCTGATGTCTCTAACGTTGTGTCCATGTTGTGTCTCTGCTGCAGGACTGGGTGACGGCCACCGACATCAGAGTGACCCTGAACAGGCTCAACACGTTCGGAGACGAGGTCTTCAATGACCCCAAGGTCCTCAAGTCCTACTACTACGCCATCTCTGACTTCGCTGTGGGAGGAAGGTAAAGGAAACCTTCAGTCTGGTTCATCTCATGCTCTGCTTCTCATCTGCATGAACGAGAACATGCTTGAGGAGCCTGAGCTCCATGAAACCTGCTCAGACACAAGAGGAGGGGGGGGGGGTGGTCGGTGGTGTCACTGTGTGGTGTCCCTGGGGCCGGCACATCAGAACCACAGGGTTTGGACAGGCGGTTAGAGTGTGAAACAGGATTCTGCTGCGTGGCTCCGCAGCCGTAATCTGTTTGAAAAGTGGAGCGAGTTCCATTTCACAGCCGGCATTCCTGGCATTCCTGGCCAGGAGGCAGGATTACAGCCAGACCGGAATGGGGCGGATCGACCGCCATGACAGGCGGAAGAAAAGGGAAGAGTCCTGCAGCACCTCTCAGAGTTCAACCTTTATTTATCCAAGGAGCTGTTCTCCTCTTGTTTGCTCAACCCTGATTCACCTGGTAGGGACGGGCAGCGCACGTGAGGACACGTGCACTGCCCGTCCCTACCAGGTGAATCAGTGCTTCACAACCAGGACATGAAGCTCAGTGGTTCTGTGTTGAGAGGACACTGAGCAGTGAAACTAGGTTTGAACTTGGTGAACTCTTCCAACAAGTGTCGGGTGACGGATACAGGTGGTCTTGTTTCAGCCTGAGGTCAAAGGTCAGCTGTAGAGGGTGATCAGTGTGGGCTGAATGTGTGAGAGCAGCGTTCTGCTCCACTGGCTGTTTGTCAGCCTCCATCAGCCTCTTCCTTCCCAAGTCACTTTTTCCACGGCTCTGTGCCAACAACACCTGAAACGATAAGTGAAGGTTCTGCAGAGCAGGTCCCGTCCTGTAGAGAGGGGCTCGCCCCCCCGAGGAGGTTCAACCAAACCTTCACTCAGCCACCGAGCGGAAAAACCTCCTCAGACCGAGAACAATATCACCACCGAGCCGTCAGTTCGATCCCTGTCTCACATCAGATCATATTCAAACGTCCAGGACATCATCAAACTCTTTTTACACCAAATGAGACAGAGGTGGAGTTTTCTGATAATCCGTCTGAGCAGGCAATTGTGGGTACTGTAGTTTTGAGTTGCAGTGTTGTTGAGGTGTAACGGCTGCATTTCTCTGCTCACAGGTGTAAGTGTAACGGCCACGCCAGCGAGTGTGTGAAGAACAGCGGAGGACGGCCGGTGTGCAACTGCAAACACAACACGGAGGGAGACGACTGCAACGTCTGCAAACCGTTCTACAACGACCGTCCCTGGAGGAGAGCGACCGCCGACAACTCCAACGAGTGTCTGCGTGAGTCTGCAGCTGCTTCACTGCACCAGCAAGGTCCAAGTGCCAGGACTCATGTCCCTGGGCACATGTCCCTGGACTCATGTCCCTGGACTCATGTCCCTGGGCACATGTCCCTGGACTCATGTCCCTGGGCACATGTCCCTGGGCTCATGTCCCTGGGCACATGTCCCTGGGCACATGTCCCTGGACTCATGTCCCTGGACTCATGTCCCTGGGCACATGTCCCTGGGCTCATGTCCCTGGGCACATGTCCCTGGGCTCATGTCCCTGGACTCATGTCCCTGGACTCATGTCCCTGGGCACATGTCCCTGGGCACATGTCCCTGGACTCATGTCCCTTGGCTCATGTCCCTGGACTCATGTCCCTGGACTCATGTCCCTGGACTCATGTCCCTGGGCACATGTCCCTGGACTCATGTCCCTGGACTCATGTCCCTGGGCACATGTCCCTGGACACATGTCCCTGGGCTCATGTCCCTGGGCTCATGTCCCTGGGCACATGTCCCTGGGCTCATGTCCCTGGGCTCATGTCCCTGGGCACATGTCCCTGGGCTCATGTCCCTGGACTCATGTCCCTGGACTCATGTCCCTGGACTCATGTCCCTGGACTCATGTCCCTGGGCTCATGTCCCTGGACACATGTCCCTGGACTCATGTCCCTGGGCACATGTCCCTGGACTCATGTCCCTGGGCTCATGTCCCTGGACTCATGTCCCTGGGCACATGTCCCTGGGCACATGTCCCTGGACTCATGTCCCTGGACTCATGTCCCTGGACTCATGTCCCTGGGCACATGTCCCTGGGCACATGTCCCTGGGCTCATGTCCCTGGACACATGTCCCTGGACACATGTCCCTGGGCACATGTCCCTGGACTCATGTCCCTGGGCTCATGTCCCTGGACTCATGTCCCTGGGCACATGTCCCTGGGCACATGTCCCTGGACTCATGTCCCTGGGCTCATGTCCCTGGACTCATGTCCCTGGGCACATGTCCCTGGGCACATGTCCCTGGACTCATGTCCCTGGACTCATGTCCCTGGGCACATGTCCCTGGGCTCATGTCCCTGGGCACATGTCCCTGGGCACATGTCCCTGGACACATGTCCCTGGACACATGTCCCTGGACACATGTCCCTGGACTGATGTCCCTGGGCACATGTCCCTGGACTGATGTCCCTGGACTCATGTCCCTGGGCACACTCACATGTTGTCTCACATGTTGTCTTCTGGTGTTTACAGTAGAAGTCTGATCTAATGAACCTGTCTCTCCCTCTCAGCCTGTGACTGTAACGGGAAGAGCAGCGAGTGCCGGTTCGATGCCGAGCTGTACCGGGCCTCGGGTCACGGAGGTCACTGCAGAGGCTGCGCCGACAACACCGACGGGCCGAACTGTGAGCGCTGCCTGGACAACTACCACCGGGACCAGAGCGGCAGCCGCTGTTTGCCCTGCGGCTGCAACTCTGTAGGTGAGTCAGGACTCTACTGACTTCAGATCAGGACAGGTCTCTGCTCTGGTCATCAGGCTGGAGAGTCTCTCCACACGTCTTAATGAGCACTGACCTGAGGTCTGCTGCCTGAGTCGATGGGAAACACAACCTCTTTCTGATTGGGTGTTTGTGGTCACAACTTGACCTTCTATGATTCGTCAGGCTCGTCACATGACCTGCTTCAGGAATGAAATAGTCTTCCTCCCAGTGTGTGTGATGTTCCTGTGATGTGTGCGTCAGGCCTCTGTGTGTGGACGGGGATTGAAGGCAGACAGTTCAGATGAAGCCCCAGTGCATGATGGGACAGGAATGCAGCAAAGCCAAATGAACTTGTATAAATTAGGTTTATATGTGGTTAATGTCCGTCGGGTGCTGAACAGGTGTAAAGCTTGAGGAGCAGTGAAGAGTGAAACCTCTGGAGCGACCAGGTGGTGGAGAACTGATGTGAAGCAGCTGCTGCTCTGAACCCACAGTTTGTGTGTTTGTGTGTTTGTGTGTTTTCAGGCTCGGAGTCTCCACAGTGTGACAACAGAGGAATGTGTGCGTGTAAACCAGGAGTGACGGGAGATAAGTGTGACCGCTGTCAGCCGGGTCACCACAGCCTGACGGAGGCCGGCTGCAGGTACACAACACAACACAACACAACACATCACACATTGTCTACACTGTAGATAAAACTGTAAAACAACATGGCTGACATGACGGCTCCTGTTAGTGAAGCCAAAACATCTGGATCTGCAGGTCCCAGCGTTTCCTCTACAGATGTCTTGAGACCTGATGTCATCTGAGCTCTAACTCTGCTCTCTGAGCGCCCCCTGCTGGCAGAGCCGCCTCCTCACCTCTCTCTCTCTCTCTCTCCCCATGTCAGGCCCTGTTCTTGCTCGCCCTCTGGCAGCACTCAGGAGTGTGACGTCAACTCAGGACAGTGTCGCTGCAAAGACAACGTGGAGGGCTTCAGCTGCGACAGGTAACACACACACACACACACACACACACCTGTAGTGTGTCACAAGGTGTGACCCTAACCCCACTCGTCACTGTTGTATGGTAACGCCTGAGTTGTGCTTTTAGTTTGAAACCTGTGTTTCAAAATAAAACATTACAAGTGGTGTACGGTCCCAGGTCTGACCTCTGACCTCTGACCTCTGACCCTGCCTGGTGAACGAAGGCGTCAGGAGAGCAGCTGGTGGCGTCTCTCCTCACGTCTGCTCTTCCTGTTTCCTGTTTCCTGTCCCTCAGGTGCAAACTGGGATTCTTCAACCTGGATCCCAGTAACCCTCAGGGCTGCACGCCGTGCTTCTGCTTCCAGCACTCGTCTGTGTGCGACAGCGCCGAGGGCTTCAGCGTGCACGCCCTCAGCTCCTCCTTCCACAGAGGTAACGCCCCCTGCAGGCCGGAGAGAACATGAACTCTGTGATGGTCAGAGAGTTGTTAACTGAGTTGGTGTGTGTGTTTGTGTGTGTGTGTGTCTCAGATGATGAACAGTGGACTGGTCAGCAGCGTGATGGGTCCAGTGTCTCTGTCCAGTGGTCTCCCAGTGGACAGGAAATCTCCCTCATCTCAGACGACTACTTCCCCATGTACTTTGTAGCCCCAGGTACACACACACAATACACAACACACTCTCACTCACACTCTCACACACACACACACACACTCTCACTCTCACACACACACACACACACACACACACACACACACACACACACACACTCACACACTCACTTGTTCACACACTCACTTGTTCACACACTCACTTGTTCACTCACTCACTCACACACACACTCTCTCTCACACACTCACACACACACACACTCTCTCTCACACACACACTCACTCTCACACACACACACACTCACTCACTCTCACACACACACTCACTCTCACACACACACTCACTCACTCACACACACACTCACTGACACACACACACACACACACACACACACACACACACACACACAGTCACACACACACAGTCACTCACTCACTCACTCACTCACACTTACACTCTCACACACACACTCTCTCTCACACACTCACACACACACACACTCTCTCTCACACACACACTCACTCTCACACACACTCACTCACTCACTCTCACACACACACTCACTCTCACACACTCACTCACTCACTCACACACTCACTCACTCACACACACACTCACTGACACACACACACACAGTCACTCACACACTCACTCTCTCTCACACACACACTCACACACACTCACTTGTTCACACACTCACTTGTTCACACACTCACTCTCACACTCGGTGGTTTGTGTGTCTCAGAGAACTTCCTGGGGAACCAGCTGCTCAGTTATGGTCAGAACCTGACCCTGAGGTTCCGGGTGGACCGGCGGGACACTCGTCTCTCGGCGGAGGACCTGGTTCTGGAAGGTTCTGACCTGAGAGTGGCCGTCCCCCTGATCGCCCAGGGCAACGCCTACCCCAACGAGAACATGCAGACATACGTGTTCAGGTGAGCTCCTCGCGGATCATGTGACTTCCTGTCGGTCCAACAGGAAGTCACATGATCTGTAACCTGCTTGTGTTCTGGTTCAGGCTCCATGACAGCGCCGACTACCCCTGGAGGCCGACCATCAGCCACTCGGACTTCCAGAAACTTCTTCACAACTTGACGGCCGTGAAGATCCGAGGCACCTACAGTGAACGGAGTACGCACAACTCAACGCACAACTCAACGCACAACTCAACGCACAACTCAACGCACAACTCCACGCACAACAGACCAACAACACACAGTTAATTGTCTATGAACCTGTCCCTGCAGGTGCTGGTTACCTTGATGACGTGTCCCTGGTGTCGGCCCGGCGGGGCCCGGGGGAGCCGGCCCGCTGGGTGGAGCAGTGCACCTGTCCTCAGGGCTACCAGGGTCAACACTGTGAGCAGTGCACCCTGGGATACCGCCGCGCCCGCCCAGAGCTCGGCGCCTTCAGCTCCTGTGAACCCTGCAACTGTAACGGGCACAGCGACGCCTGCCACCCCGACACAGGTAACACAGGTTCACCTGGCTGACCCGGTTCAGCTGGTTTAACTGATTCAGCTGGTTTAACTGGTTCCTCTGGTTTAACTGGTTTAACTGGTTTAAACTGGTTTACCTGGCTGACCTGGTTCATCTGGTTCATCTGGTTTACCTGGCTGACCTGGTTTATCTGGTTCATCTGGTTTAACTGGTTCAGCTGGTTTAGCTGGTTCAGCTGGTTTAGCTGGTTTAGCTGGTTTAGCTGGTTTACCTGGCTGACCTGGTTCATCTGGTTTAGCTGGTTTACCTGGCTGACCTGGTTCATCTGGTTTAGCTGGTTTACCTGGCTGACCTGGTTAAACTGGTTTACCTGGCTGACCTGGTTTATCTGGTTCATCTGGTTTAACTGGTTCCTCTGTTTTAACTGGTTCATCTGTTTTAACTGATTCATCTGGGTCCTCTATTTTAACTTGTTTATCTGATTCATCTGATTTAACTGGTTCCTCTGGTTTAACTGGTTTACACTGGTTCATCTGGTTTAACTGGTTTACCTGGCTGACCCGGTTTAACTGGTTCATCTGGTTTAACTGGTTTAAACTGGTTCATCTGGTTTAACTGGTTTACCTGGCTGACCCGGTTTAACTGGTTCATCTGGTTGAACTTGTTCCTCTGGTTTAACTGGTTTAACTGGTACATCTGGTTCCACTGGTTCCTCTGGTTCCTCTGGTTCCTCTGGTTCCACTGGCTCCTCTGGTTGAACTTGTTTAACTGGTTCCACTGGCTCATCTGGTTGAACTTCTTCCTCTGGTTCCTCTGGTTGAACTGGTTCCACTGGCTCCTCTGGTTCCTCTGGTTGAACTTGTTCCTCTGGCTCCTCTGGTTCCTCTGGTTGAACTTGTTGAACTTGTTCCACTGGCTCCTCTGGTTCCTCTGGTTCCTCTGGTTCCTCTGGTTCCACTGGCTCCTCTGGTTCCTCTGGTTGAACTTGTTTAACTGGTTCCACTGGCTCCTCTGGTTCCTCTGGTTGAACTTGTTTAACTGGTTCCACTGGCTCCTCTGGTTCCTCTGGTTGAACTTGTTTAACTGGTTCCTCTGGCTCCTCTGGTTGAACTTGTTTAACTGGTTCCTCTGGCTCCTCTGGTTCCTCTGGTTGAACTTGTTGAACTTGTTCCACTGGCTCCTCTGGTTCCTCTGGTTCCTCTGGTTCCACTGGCTCCTCTGGTTCCTCTGGTTGAACTTGTTTAACTGGTTCCACTGGCTCCTCTGGTTCCTCTGGTTGAACTTGTTTAACTGGTTCCACTGGTTCCTCTGGTTGAACTTGTTTAACTGGTTCCACTGGCTCCTCTGGTTGAACTTGTTTAACTGGTTCCACTGGTTCCACTGGTTCCTGTGGTTGAACTTGTTTAACTGGTTCCTCTGGTTCCTCTGGTTCCTCTGGTTCCACTGGTTCCACTGGCTCCTCTGGTTCCTCTGGTTCCACTGGCTCCTCTGGTTCCACTGGCTCCTCTGGTTCCTCTGGTTCCTCTGGTTCCACTGGTTCCACTGGTTCCTGTGGTTGAACTTGTGTGTCCCTGTGTCAGGAGCTTGTGACTGCCTGCACCACACGGCCGGTCTGAGCTGTGAACGCTGTAAAGACGGGTTCTATGGGGAAGCCGCCCAGGGGACAGCCGGTGACTGCCAGCCGTGTCCCTGTCCCTCCGGAGCCACCTGCGCCGTTGTTCCCAAAACCAGAGAGGTGGTCTGCACCAACTGTCCCGCCGGAACCACAGGTGATCCCTCTGCACAGACTCACACTAGGTCCAGATTACTGCGTGTGCTTGTCTTTGACCACGCCTCTCCGCAGGTAAACGCTGTGAGCTCTGTGACGACGGTTTCTTCGGCGACCCGCTGGGCCAGAGCGGCCCGGTCCGAGTGTGCCGGGCCTGCAAGTGCAGCGACAACATCGACCCCAACGCCGTCGGCAACTGCAACCGCGAGACGGGAGAGTGTCTGAAGTGCATCTACAACACGGACGGCTTCTTCTGCGACCGCTGCCAGGACGGCTTCTATGGAAACCCGCTGGCCTCCAGCCCCACGGACAAGTGCAAAGGTGATGACATGTTTAATATCATAATAAATAAGTGACAATGATTATTAAGAAAGAATTGTCCCAAGTGAGAGTGGTGATGAGAGGAGGTGGATGAATGTGATCAAATATCTTCTACGATCAGAATCCTGACTGTGTCCTCGGTGTGTCCTCAGCCTGCTCCTGCTCAGCGTACGGGACGCTGGGTGGACAGACCAGCTGCTCTCAGGTCACCGGTCAGTGTCCCTGTCTCTCCAACGTCTCCGGGCGGGACTGCAGCGCCTGTGAACCCGGCTTCTTCAACCTGCAGAGCTCCAGCGGCTGCGAGAGGTCAGACCACAGACACATCCACATTGTTTGGGATATTTCCAGGTGCTTATTTTTCTCCCTCAGTGTTTCTGAGTGTTTCATCTTGTGTGTGCGCAGGTGTAACTGTAACCCGATTGGCTCCACCAACGGTCAGTGTGACATCACCACAGGCCAGTGCGAGTGCCAGCCCGGCGTCACGGGGCTGCACTGCCAGCGCTGCGAGGTCGCCTCCTTCGGCTTCAGCTCGTCCGGCTGCAAACGTGAGATTGTTGTTTTATTGGTGTCGACGCCTTTTTCTTAAATTTGTGACTTGAATCTCAGATAAATTCAATCACATGTATTTTTAAAATGTGGTTCCTGGATTCTGTCGTGTGGATGAACATGCTCCAGTTGTGTCTGACCTGTGTCTGACCTGTGACCTGCAGCTTGTGACTGCGACCCCGAGGGCTCCCAGTCAGACCAGTGCAAAGAGGACGGGCGCTGCGAGTGTCGTCCGGGCTTCGTTGGATCTCGATGTGACATGTGTGAGGAGAACTACTTCTACAACCGCACGGTGCCGGGCTGCCAGCAGTGTCCCTCCTGCTACAGTCTGGTCAGAGACAAGGTGAGGACGTGTGCACGGACTGTCAGAGCACCGCTGTGTGTGTGTGTGTGTGTTTGTGTTGTTTTAACCTGAACAATGGCTGTTTGTGTGTCTGCAGGTGAACCAGCAGAGGCAGAAGCTTCACGACCTGCAGACTCTGATCGATAACCTGGGCTCAGGTCAGGAGACGGTCAGCGACAAGGCGTTTGAGGA
>NC_070638.1:722293-759793 GCF_947347685.1 Pleuronectes platessa
AAGCAGCTGATTCTGTTTTGTCTTTAGTTTTTTTTAGTCTTTATTCCTCGAGACGCAGAAACGTGAAGAAGGAGCTCAGCGGCGGAGACGAGCTGAGCAGAACCACCATCCCACGTGACTGCACCACGAGAGGAGGTTCCTCCGACGCAGGAACCACGACTCGTGCTCCCGGCGCCTCGAGGAACCTTCGCTCCATGTTTTGTTTTTATGTTTTTCATCACAACAGCTTCGTCAGTTTGAGTTTCACAGAGTTCAGCTGAACGTTCTCACCACAGTGAAGGAATCCTCGGACACAGCGCTCACTGTGTCTCCACTTGCAGCGGGTCGGCGTCGTTGTGCGTTTGTAGCTGTTTTTGTCGTTGTTGTGTTGTTGTCGTTCCTGCTCTGCTGGAGCTCGTGAAGCCTGAAGTCACAACGAGTGATTTTGCAAAGTAAGAGTGTTTTGTTATGTGAGAAAATGAGCTACAAAATATCTGATTCTTTTCTGCACAAGACGCCCTCTAGTGGAAAAACGACAGCTGCTGTCATCGTGTGAGACGCTGTGTTTTTATCCAGATGCATCATGGGAGAGAGATGTTAATGAGACTCGATGACGAAGCGTCTTTCAGGGTTTCTGCGTCTCACCGCGGTCGAACACGTTTCACGTCCGATGTTTTATTTTCACGTCTGTCGCTGCTTTTCACTCATTAACAACCTCCAGGCTTAAATCCAACACTATGCAACTTTGTACATTTGCGTAGTGAGAATTTTATCTGATACACTGGTGCTAATAATTATTTCAAATGTTATATTTTTGTGTGAATGTTTTTTATTAAGATGTAGAGTGAGACTTTGTTATTTGTGTAAATATATGATGCTTCAATGATTCAGGCTGATTGTTAAGAAATAAAAGTCCAACATGGAAACAGCCACAATCAATGAAACCTCCCGGTGAAATATATCGACTCTATGATAACGACGTCTGTGGTATGTTATTATTATCGTGTATACAAGCGATGCTAACGTGTCATTTGATTGTTATGATTTTGTGTTTTCACGCCTTCATTCAACCCAACTGAATATTATTGTTTTTTTGAACTTTGACCTTTTTACCAATCAGGATGTGTTTTCGTAAAGTGGGCGTGGCCTGCCTCACAAGTCATGTGATAAGCTCGGTCACATGTCGCTACAGTAGTTACCCGTTTTAACGAGTGTTTGTGCCTTAATATAAAGCTAGGTTATAATCACGGTTCCAGAGCAGAACGCCACTTTTGACTTCACAGGAAATGTCCTCATCGTCCTGGCTCCTTCACGCCTTCACCTCGTGTGAAGGTGTGAAGCAGCTTCTCTTTCTGTAAATCAGGTCGTTGACAAACAGCTGCAGTTGATTCTCTGCAGCAGCTGAACAGATGTGAAACGTTCAGTGATCGTTCGTCTCTTCAGTCACATGTTCGCTGAGCGTCAACAGTCATCAGCTGATCTGTCGTTTTCATTTCTCCCTCCATCCACACGGCGTCCGTCTGGTGTGCAGCACAAACACACACGATGTATAAACAGTATTTTAAGTTATAATGTACAAGTTATTTGTGTTGTAACCTGTAGATGGCGATGCGTGTGCTGCACAGACTGCGGGCCGCCTCCGTGTCACGTCTGTTTCCTGTCATGTGACGACCCGTGTGACCCTGTTTGTCCCCATGTGCCTGTAAATCCAAACGTAACATTTCAATAATAAAAGATTACTACAGGAACAGCACGTGCATGTGTACTGTTTGTAGCTTGTGTCGTCCTGCTGCCCCCTGCTGGTCACATCTCCACACGCAGCTTTAAATCATCGTGTGACAGATTCTGTCCAACTGAGGAAAGTAAGATTTCAGAGTCGACCACTAGGGGGCGGATTAGGACCAGAAACAACATGTCTTCCTTACGAGTGAGTAAATTAGTCCCCTAATAGACTCATGATTTTAAATTACCATTATTTATATTCAAAACCTGTAAATATGATAACTTTATATATATATATACTTTATTTATACAGCACCTTAAGAAAAAAAGATGAAAGAAACCAAACAAAGACAAGACGCAAATGAATAAAACGTCATCTATAAGTGATGATGAAAGATAAAAGCAACATATTAAAATTTTCCATAAAGAATTCTACAAGAGCGACAAATAATAAACATCAAAAACTAAATAAAATATTTAGTATTTGCTTCTGGATCAAAACATGTGGAGATACTTTTATGGTCTCTTAGTTACAGTTACCTTGTGTAGTGTGTAAAATATATAATTACATATAAATCAACAGTTATTTTTCCATGTTAGTGTGTTCTATATCGTTTTTAATAAGGAAATATCATATATATGTATATATATATATATACATGAAACATAACGGGCTGAATCTGTTTTTTGATCCGTTAGTGTGTTTTCATCTTTTATATACTGAACAAAACGTCTTTAAAATGCACAATATTTATTAATTTTTTAACGATTTCATTATCTCTCTATTTAAATTTGAATGATTCCTTTAGAGAACAGCAGGTGGCGTCACGGTCCTGTTTGTTTGTAGATGTTTATTAGATGAATTTGTCTTTTAATCTCATTAAATATAAATCAGATTAATTAAAGGCAACGACACAATTAATAAATAATGAGAATCAAAATAATGATAAAAATATTCGAACTTTAGACAAAGATCACATTTTTATGTCAAAGCTATGAGATAAAGAACACTCATGATTATACACATTATATTTAGGATCAACACATACACCTTAACCAACAACATCATGTAGGAGTAAAAATTCTGACTTAAAATAAAAATTTGTTTGGGAGGTGATTTATTGTTTGTGTTAAAAACTGTTCCGAATGTTTGTCATATAGTATGTTTTTTATATTCTTTTGTAGGTTCTTCAGGGGCCTTCAGTGTCCTCAGTGTTCCTCAGTGTCCTTCAGTGTCCTCAGTGTCCTCAAGGGTCCTTAGGGATTTTCAGGGCCTTCAGGGTCCACAGTGGTCATCAGTGTCCTCAAGGGTCCTCAGGGGTCCTCAGTGTATTCAGGGTCCTCCAAGGCCTTCAGTGTCCTCAGTGTCCTCAGGGGTCTTCAGGGGCCTTCAGGATCTTCAAGGTCCTCAGTGGCCTCAGGATCTTCAGGGGTCTTCCGGGTCTTCAAGGTCCTCAGGATCTTCAGGGGCCTTCAGGGTCCTCAGGTTCTTCAGGGTCCTCAGGTTCTTCAGGGTCTTCAGGGGCCTTCAGGATCTTCAAGGTCCTCAGTGGCCTTCAGGATCTTCAGGGGTCCTCAGTGTATTCAGGGTCCTCCGGGGCCTTCAGTGTCCTCAGTGTCTTCAGGGTCTTCAGGGGGCTTCAGGATCTTCAAGGTTCTCAGTGGCCTCAGGATCTTCAGGGGTCTTCCGGGTCTTCAAGGTCCTCAGGATCTTCAGGGGTCCTCAGTGTATTCAGGGTCCTCCGGGGCCTTCAGTGTCCTCAGTGTCCTCAGGGGTCTTCAGGGTCTTCAAGGGGCTTCAGGATCTTCAAGGTCCTCAGGATCTTCAGGGGTCTTCCGGGTCTTCAAGGTCCTCAGGATCTTCAGGATCTTCAGAGGCCTTCAGGGTCCTCGGGTTCTTCAGGGCCTTCAGGGTCATCAGGGGCCCTCAGGTCAGAGACGTTATTTGATTGATTATTAAATCAGTTTTTATTTGAATGCGCGCCCTCGTGCCTCTCCTCACGCGGGATCGCGGCCGGTGTCAGGGCACGTGCCCGGGGCTGTGTGGAGTGGACTCGCGGGGACGAGCAGCCGGAGACGCGCTCACGGGGCCGCGCTCTCTTCCAGCGGCTCTCTCGGACTCTCCAGCGGCTCCAGGGCGAACTGTTCCCGGCAGGAAGGACAGCGGCTCCCCGCCTCTCCAGGACCCGCTTGTTGGAAGTGTTGCCCCGCTAAGACCACCGGGAGAGCGGAACCATGAGGCGGAGCGAGCCGGGCTGCCGGACCTCGGCTAACGGCTAGCTCACAGCCACCGGGCGTTCAAAGTGTCCATGGCCGGTTAAAGAGCGACTTTCTCCGCTTTGGAAACTCTTCTTCTCCCGGTTCTTCTCTCGGTTCTTCTTTCGGATCTTGTCCCGGTTCTTCTCTTCACTTTCGGGAGATTCTGTTCCACAACAACTCGCTGTTTTCCGAGTGGACATGGAGACGGACTCGGTGCTGGGCGACGTGGAGCCTGTGCTCGGCGGACTGAGCCTCCTGGACCCGCTGGTGGACCGGATCCTGGCGGACATGGTGTCCCAGCAGCAGGGCTGGCTCCGGGTCTACGGTAAGAGAAGCGCACGGGGGCCGGGGCTGAGGCCGCCGACCCCGGCAGGGTTCAGTGGAGGGGTTCGGTGAATGCGGAGGGAGTTGTCCGGAGCCAGGTACCAGCCCCGGGCCAGGGCCGAGGTCATGGCGGCCACCGGCCTGAACCCGGAGCTGCTGCCGGGGCTCAGGGTCTATTCCTCGGACAGGTTCTCTACTCACACCGGCAGGAGGTTCCTCCAGGTCCCGTCAGAGGTCAGAGGTCACGGGTCTGAACGTCGCTCCACTGAGTAAAACACATTGGTGTGATTGTTAAGTTAAGTTTCATTCATTTAAGTTAAGTTTCAGTAAAGGCACTTTAATGTGAATTAGCATTCATGTGAATCTAATAACTTGAAACCAGGTTTTAAATTTGAATTAAAGATGATTGTGGTCACTTTGAAATCTGAATGTTTGTGTATTTAAAGTTTTTAAATTTGATTCCCACAGTAAAATCCACTGAGATAAAACTCTTAATCTCAACATGCAAAGTCAGGAATGATTGAACTATTATCTAAACTTGAATCCTGTAAACGATGGACATTAAAACCACTTAATAAAGTTTTATCCATTAGATTAACCCACATGTGGAACTAACCCCAGATTTTCTCTTAAATCATAGAAATAGGTAATTTAAGGGAGAATTAAGGGGAAACTGTTAATGTAATGACGTATTAGGTGCGATTCAATATCTAGGATTGAGCCTAGAATGTATAGAACAGTTTTATTTATTAAGATAAAGTCTCATTTCAGCTGATTTCTACACACACATCAGTCAGCGGTAAAATAACAGCTTCATTAAAAAAGTTTATAAAGTAAATCTAACTGAGTTCATTAATGTAGGTTTGTTCAGTTGACTTCCTGTTGACTCACAGAGCTGTGCAGACCATATGCTCAAAGGGTTGAAGTCAACGAGAAGCTGATTTAAACGTTGTTTCTTCCCACGCACCCTAAACGCAGCACTAGTGTCCATGGAAACAGGACTGTGTACTCTGAGGGGCAGAGTGTGATGTCATCAGCCAGCTTGTGCCGATGACCTCACCCTCACGCCTCATAACACCTTCAACAGTGACCTCAGTCGCCCGCTGCCTTCAGGTCCGCCTCACTGTCCGGCCCTCGTTAGCATGTTAGCTCGTTAGCTCATAGACTCAGGGAGGTCAGGGGCTGACGATGAGGTCATCGACTGACGATGATGTCATCGGCGGAAGATGAGGTCATCGTCTGACGGTGAGGTCAGCAACTGACGGTGAGGTCAGGGGCTGACGATGAGGTCATTAGATTTAGGAGGTCAAAGGTCACAGTGAGCTCATATTGTTATTGGTGGTACCTGCTCTGGTTGGCGGAGGAGTCAGACCACAGGCCGGTGATTCTAGTTCCAGTTTGTTTCTGTGATGAATTCAATCATTTTGGCGATAACAGACTTTTGAAACCTGTCGGATTTTGAACTAAGAAGTAATTTAGCTTCAAACTGGATCTGATGAGCAGCAGCAGCCATGTTTGAAACACACGTGTTGTGAAAGTCCTGTGACGTTTTGTATCAGACTCGGTTGTTGTGTGTTCTTGACTTTGCATGTTGTTTTCTTCAGTTTCTGTTTTTATTGTCCACTCGGATCTGTGGAGTCTGTGAGTCACTAAGTGTGTGTCTGTGTGTTTGTAGTATGTGTAACATCCGTGTGTTCTATGTTTTCTCTATAAATAGTCAATTTAAATTTCACAAACACGTCTGTTTCGATCACTCTTCATGTTTGAGGTGCAGCGTCACGCTGAGACAACACAGACACTCCAGCTGATTTCACACATGACTCTGGAAAATATGTTGTGTAGTTGGTGTTTGTGAAGCAGCAGCAGGTTGTCGGGTCCGACTCGTTCAAACAGAAACATGTGGGAACATCCAGGCGAGGGGCGGAGCCTGTAGAGCAGCAGGGGCGGAGCCTGTAGAGCAGCAGGAGGCGGGACATGACGTATAAACTCTGCTGTGGACAGATCAGTGTTGTTGTTTACATCTCATCCACACCGGCGTCGGCCCTCATCACCAGAAGATCTGGAACCTCCTCGTGTTTCCAAGTGGACGTCTTCGTCTTCTACGTGTCCGGCTCCTCTTCTTCATCCTGAGATGTTTGTGTTCTTCCAGTTTCACGTCACGTGTTAGAAACCTCATCAACACGTCCACTCGCTCACTGGGAAGCTTCCACACATTGTCCTGCTGGTTCCTCACATGGACTCACTCTGACATGTTACACACATGTTACCAGGAGGCTGCAGGAGAAGATCCAGAACATGTTCAGAGACACTGACTCAGACATTAGTTCTCACAAAGAGAACATGTAAGGAACATGTAAGGAACATGTAAGGAACATGTCAGGAACATGTCAGGAACATGTCAGGAACACTTCTGGACTTCAGCTCAGGTCTGAAACAGCTGGAGTGCTTCTGAATGTGGTCCAGGTGCCTGGGAGCTGGTTCAGGTCTAGATGTCCTGTGGACAATGGAGGCCGATCAGAGAGGAAATGGAAAGTTCCCGATCAACGTGTCTGTTATCTGGATTGGGGGTGGGGGGGTGTGGTGGGGGGGGTGAGACAGGATTTCCTCTTAGAAACAAAACGAGTCAAAAATAAACTGGTGTTTATTTCTGGACTCATCATGGAAACGTACAGGAGAAAAGATCAGATCAGACCAAGAGGTCAAATTATTCCACAACAGTTTAAATCTGTTCAGGCATGAACTGAAGTTCTGACATGTTCCTGACGTGTTCCTGACGTGTTCCTGACGTGTTCTGCAGGTTCTCTTTGTGAGAACACAAATGTGTGAGTCAGTGTCCCCTGTCCAACAGCCTCATGAGGGATTTACCCAGGATTCCAGAGGGCCGTGTCCCTCTGCTGGGATCCAGCCGCTGATTTAGTGGTCTCTTTAAAGCTGCTGGTTATTTTTAGCCCGAGGTGGCGGCTGCTGGTTTCCGGCAGGATGACGATGAGAAGTGGACAAAGACTAATGAAGCGTCCCGGCCTCCAGCTGCTCCTCAGTTCTGTGGCTCTGTTCTCATGCATGGACACTAAGCGTCGTCCAATGAGCTTCCACCTGATGAAGAGACGACAGAAGACTTTATTAATCCCAAAAGAAATGATCGTGCCAGCCTGCTGCAATATTACAGTTCAGAAGCATATGTAGAATAAATACAGTAAAAATAATAACAGTCAAAAATTAAGTCAAAAATTAAAAAAATTAAAAGTTTGAGTGTATTGCAAATGTGCAGTACAAGGCCGAAGTGTTGTGGTGCTCTATGGTGCTCTGTGGAGCTGTGTGGAGCTGTGTGGTGCTCTATGGTGCTCTATGGTGCTGTTTGACGCTCTGTTGTGGTCTGTGAGTTCTGATGAGCTTGTTGAGGTGTTGCTGTCCACTGCCTTCACCCAGTTGCCCCAGCACACCCCAGCATAGAAGATGAGGCCGGCCACCACCGAGTGAAAAACACCTGCAGAGACACTGAAAGACTGTGTTTCTTGACCAGTCCAGTTTGTCTCTGTGGACGTCCAGGTACTTGTGTTCCTCAACCACATCCACCAGTGACCCCTTGATGGTGACTGCGTTGGGACCAGTCCTGCTTCCTAAAGTCCAACGAGTACCGTTGAGTTGCAGGCGGCCGTCAGGACCTGGGCCCGGGCGTAGACCTGACTTCCTGTCCCTGTTGTCCTCGCTCCTCAAGTTGTTTCCTTTCGCCGCTGCAGGAATGTTGGAATCATCTGCTGTCCCGATGAAAGAAGGAAATGAACGAGACTCCAGATGCAGTGTTTTACTGGAGGTGTCTCACAGGAGAAGGTTTACCTGCACCAGACCTCAGAGCTGCTGGGCTCAGGTGGGAACGTGCTCAGAGTCGGATGATATCGATTCTGTAGAAACTGAACTGAGCAGGAAGTAAGAAAAAACAAAGAGGACTTCCTCGACTGTTCCAGGAAGTCGAGTTTTAAAACTGTGTGTTCTAAAATGAAGCCCCTGTGGACCGTTGGTGGAGGTCCAGAACTCCTCAGCTCAGCCTGTCTGGGTCTTAACTCTGACCTACATGCAGCGTCATGTTGGACACCAGCAGCTTCATTATCCAAGAACTGCTGATAACGTCTGTGGGTCAGTCGGGGGGGCTTTAAAGAGGCCGACAGGAAGGAGAAGGTTATCTTGTGGTCCTGGAGTCGTCTCCTTCTGTCACTCTGATCATATTTCCACAGTAAATTAACATGTTAATAAACACTTACATATAAACCTGTGAATGAATCTTTACTCTTCTTCTTCTGTTTGGTTATTGTTGGATGGCAGCTTACGTCCCTCTAGGTCGTCACATGAAAACTAAATCCAGATCATTGACAGGTGGAAATCATATCGAGTGAAATTACAGAAACATCGAGCCTTGTAATAAACTATCTCACTATATACCATAATAAAAGCTATTAAAAAAACCTTTGGATTAGAACAGTTAGAGGAATAAACACCTCCTACTACTTCCTCCTTCATTCTCATTCTCTTCCTTCTTTCGTCTCCTCTCATTGCTCCTTCTTCCTCTACCTACTTCCTCCTCCTCTTCCTCCTCCTCCTCCTCCTCTTGTCTGAACACTAAGGCCTCGACCCACATAGGCTCTGAGTTCTGAAAACCAATGTGTCCGATCTGAGTCAAATCTTCTTGAAACACACAACGAGTCACGTGTGTCCTCGGTGAGTCTCGGTCAGACTTTGCTCTGATTGGTCGAGGCTCAGGAGTCGGAGGCGGCTGCAGCTCGGCCTCATGGTTCTGGATCGAATGAGAATGAGTTTGTTTGGATCCTTTCTGAGCGTCAGCTTCAGGAGCTTGTCTCACTGACGCATGAGGAAGCAGTGACTTTCAGTTTCTGCTCTGTTCATTGGGGAAACCACAGTCTGCTGCTTTGCCTCTTCTGCCGCACCTGATTGGCCGAGCTCATAAGAAACGTGGTCTTCATCTGACACTCGACTTCCTCCCAGGAAGAGCTTCACCAGCCTGTTCGCAGACAGGAGCTGGAGATCGAGGACGAACCAGCACCACGTCTCCTCAGGGAGGACTCTGTGTCGTGTGGGAGGTGCAGGGAGGACTCTGTGGTGCAGCGCAGCCGTCGGAAACCAGCTGTTCAGCCTCCATCTGCTCGCTCCTGCTGCCGGGGGGGCCTGCGTGTGCTGGACCATGAGTGGAGCAGCGAGCAGAGGCCCCGCCGAGGGTCCGGTCCAGGGTCCGGTCCAGGGTCCGGTCCAGGGTCCGGTCCAGGGTCCCTGCCGGGCCTCGTACCGCTGGCACCTTTACAGGAAGCCTTGGTGGAGATCTGACCCCCAGCCTGAGCAGCTACTGGGCAGATACAAGTGGAGGACATCTCCTCACCTGGCGCCGGGGACAGCCAACACGTCCCCTCCCGAGGTCAAAGGGCAGAGGGTCCGGCCTCTTCACCTACGACTGGTCAGCCTCCCGGGGTTTGGCTCCGTCACAGAACGACTCCACGACGGCCCGATGAGGCCCGGCTCTCTGCGCAGGATGCTCCCCTTCCTCAGGTCCAGGTCTGAGCCCGGGACGGGAGAGTCCCCGGAGACGACCGGGCTGAGGAAGACGGGATCAGCTGCAGATCCACGAGCTCCCGTCGTCCACAGATTCATTCGCTCGTTCTCTACGAGTCTCGCCATCAGGGACGAGCCTGAGGCTGACGGAGGGGAGACTGGTAGGAGAGATTAACGTTCACCTGGCGTTGTGTTGTGTTGTGTTGTGTTGTGTTGTGTTCAGGCTGTGACAGAAAGTGGTGTTACGGCTCCTGACGTCAGGTGGTGCTTCTCTGACCTTCATCAGAGAACCACTGTCGCTTCATACGTGATAAAAACGTTTGAGAATAACTCTGTTAGTTTCTGAAGCGAAGGCTTTGATTCGACTCTAAACTGAACGTGGACGAGCTCCTGTTGTTGTGTTGTTGTGTTGTGTTGTTGTGTTGTCAACACCTTTTAGAATGATTCTTTGTAAACAGACAAATACTTCTAACAAGTCAATCGAGTTTCGGCTCCTTGTATCGGTCGTTTGTGAAGATAAGTTAATATCTTTGGTTTTGAGCTGGTTTCCTGTATTAATAATTCATATCTATTGATTCTTGATTGAGGACTTGTTTCATGTTCAGATTTTCTAATCTGGACATTCATTCTACTTTCCTGGAGTGAAAACCTCCTCAGCCTGTTTACTCAGAGTCTGTAAAGCTCCATCATGCAGCCTGAAGGTTAATTTATGCTAATGGTATTTTGCAGTAGAAAACTGTCTGCCGTGCAGATGTAATATTTTGAGCCAGACGATAATGAACGTGTGTTTTCATGCAGAACTGACGCCTGCTGAGAAATCACTGCTTCACTTTTACAGACGTCCGCTTTAAATTCAGTTTTTTCTAACATCTTGAATCAGTGACCTTTCTGTGTCAGGCTGCATGAATTATTAAAACTGGTTTATAAAAAACACATCTAAGCACTCAGCAGCCCAACAGGCCCTTCAACCTAAAACAGCCTGATAACAGTCCTACATTATATCTGATTATTTTCATCATAACCCATGAATTAATTAATTTAGTGTTAATATCTCCATGATTAAACCAAAACATTCAGCGCACCTTCATCAGGGAGATGTTTTCAATAAACCATGTTGGAATGATAAATAATAATCTTTGTTTCAGGCTTGGCACAGATCACTTTCTGTTTAAGATCTATAGCAGAAAGACTTTAACATCATTTACTCTCATCATGGTGAAGTTCAACATGACAGCACATCTCATGTTTTCCTAAAGTCATGTGGCCCTAGTGCTGCTGCTGGTATGAAAACCATTATGGTGTCACCAGTTCAACCAAAGGGCCTCATCCATTGACTACATGCTGTTTACAAACCGTCTTTTACTTTACTCGTCTTTAGCAAATAGTCGCCTCCAGTTTTCAAACTACAGCTCCCATAATGCTTCAGTGTTTGGATCCTCTGATGTTCAGACACTGGGTCACTGGGACGCTGAAGGAGACTTTCTGAGTTTTTATGATGTGACTCACACTGAATCTGAAACAAAGTTCTTCACATGACTCAGAACCCCCCCCCCCCCAACCCCCCCCCCCCCCCCCCTGCCCCGCTGAGCGCTCCAATCAGCAGCTGACTGACACGACTCACTTCCTGTTTCTCCACAGCGCTCGACGTCAGTCAGCAGGGACTGACTGAAACACAGGGCTAGTATCAGAGTTCCCAGTAGCCCCAGAGCATGCTGGGTAAAAACCACAGAGCACTGAGTTCCACACACGCACACACACATACACACACACACACACACACACACACACACACACACACACACACACACAGGGCTGATTCACTGCTCTCCCACAGATTTCATGGGAAAATGAATGGCTGCTGCTAATTGGAGACTAATTGTGTGTCTGTGTGTGTGTGTGTGTCTGTGTTGTTGGCAGGATACGTGTTTTGGCTCAGGGTGTGCTGTTCATCAGAGGTGTGTGTGTGTGTGTGTTATTCTGTCTTTGTGAGGGCATAGCGGCCGGTCCACCTTCACAGAGCTGTTCACAGTTACGACCTGGATTGAAGTTTTAAGTTAACATTAAGTTTAGAGTAAGTTGATGCACATACACAAAGAGAGAGTGTGTGTGTGTGTGTGTGTGTGTGTGTGTGTGTGTGTGTGTGTGTGTGTGTGTTGTGTGTGTGTGTGTGTGTGTGTGTGTGTGTGTGTGTGTGTGTGTGTGTGTGTGTGTGTGTGTGTGTGTGTGTGTGTGTTCCTTTTGTATGTAAACGTCCCCTTCACAATAAAAGCCCACACAGGAACAGAAGGCGTCTGAGCTCATTAACCCTTCAGAGCTGCGGTGGTGGGAAAGTGAAGCGCCCACTGAAACCATTAACACAGTCACATCTGAAAACACGCTGTTGGGCCTCAGCGCTGGTGTCCATCCAGAGCGTCTGTGCACTGAGGACTCATGGGACAACTTGTGTTTGTGGATCAGAACCAGCTCTGACCAGTCAACATGTCCACCATCCTTCTCTCAGAGGAACTATTCATCCTTCAGTCGCCTTTCTCTCTTCTCTCGTCCCCTCTGCTGCTCTCGTCAGCCTGATAGGGGGTGACACTGCCTTTCACCTTTGACCTCTGAGACGACCCCTCCCCCACCCCCTCCATGCAGGCCTCTGCTGTGATTGACACTTAGATGCAGCAGCGTCCTGCTGAAGTCAGCGTGTTTAAATATTAAACCGAGTCCCTGTCAACAAAGAGTGAAAGACTCACAATATGAATTATTACACAGCTCAGATGATCTGACCAGCGTGGACAGATGGATGTCCCCTGGTGTCCATCCAGAGCGTCTCCACTCGTCTCTGCACTGAGGACAGATGGATGTCCCCTGGTGTCCTTCCAGAGCGTCTCCACTCGTCTCTGCACTGAGGACAGATGGATGTCCCCTGGTGTCCATCCAGAGCGTCTCCACTCGTCTCTGCAATGAGGACAGATGGATGTCCCCTGGTGTCCATCCAGAGCGTCTCCACTCGTCTCTGCACTGAGGACAGATGGATGTCCCCTGGTGTCCATCCAGAGTGTCTCCACTCGTCTCTGCACTGAGGACAGATGGATGTCCCCTGGTGTCCATCCAGAGCGTCTCCACTCATCTCTGCACTGAGGACAGATGGATGTCCCCTGGTGTCCCTTCACAGGACGGCTGCTCGCCTGACGTCAGCTGGAAAGACAAGTCCATTCATCCACTAGTCTGTCAATCAAAAGATAATCTGTATCTTTGGAGGTAGTGATGAATTGTTTCTGTCGTTTCCTCTCTGAGTGTTAAACGTGGGATCTGACCACGGCCCCGCCCACGGCTCCGCCCACAGCTCCGCCCACACCAGCACTCATTAAACCACAACTATGAGTTTAAGTGTTAACGACTCTAGTTTCTCTGATTGTTAAACCCGACCTGTGTTAAATATCAGACGCCCTCATTATGGAGTGAACTGTTTTAAAATCATGTTATTTTCATTAATATTTTGTGTAGTTTTGATCTCTGGCTCCGCCCACACCAGAATGTTTCCGTTTTAGAACTCCTCGTGTGTGTGTGTGTGTGTGTGTGTGTGTGTGTGTGTGTGTGTGTGTGTGTGTGTGTGTGTGTGTGTGTGTGTGTGTGTGTGTGTGTGTGTGTGTGTGTGTGTGTGTGTGTGTGTGTTTTCTCGGTGACACACCCCTCTCTGTTCTCTCCGTGGTGTCACCCCCCCCCCCTTCTGTTGAATGGTTCCATCTTGATAAAGCTGTTACGTGATGTAGCTGCTCTGTGATTGGAGGAGAGGACCTGTTGTATTTACTGCTTGCTATGGAGACCGGACCTGCCTGCTGCAAAGGGCAAAAGACAGCGAGACAAAGACGCCTCTGTCTGTCTGTCTGTCTGTCTGTCTGTCTGTCTGTCTGTCTGTCTGTCTTTGTGTCTGTCTGTCTTTGTGTCTGTCTGTCTTTGTGTGTGTTACTGTCTGTCTGTGTCAGTGTGTCTGTCTGTCTGTCTGTGTGTAACATGTCAGTTATATGTCATTCACCTGTACAGTTTTACAGTGTGATGTTGTGTTGTCAGTGTTGTTGTCAGTGTTGTCCTCAGTGGTTCGAGTCAGGGGCCTGATGTGCGTCCTCAGCAGCGTGAGTTTAGAGTGTGGACAGGTGCTGGACACTCCCCACATCACACACATTCCCACTGGAGGTTAGGCCAGTGTCCAGTTACACACACACCCACACACACCCACACACACACACACACACACACCCATGGGATTTATCAGTTTCCCAGGTGATGTCTTCAGACGTCCACTGAGACTCAGTGTCCTGTAATGTAAGGTCAAGAAGTGTCTCAGCTGAGTTATTGATCCATTATCAGTGAAGTTGATCATATGTTTATACAGGAGGAAATACTGGAGGACAGTAACTGACCACATGTCAGTAGCTCGGTCGTGTGTGTGTCCGACAGCAGACGAGTCCTCTTCACACTCTGGTGGACACGCGGGTCGGCCCTGTGGTTGTTTGACTCCCAGTCGGGAGCTCTGACCTGTCTCCAGCCCGGGGTCATCCAGTGGCCCCAGACAAATATAGAAGCTCAGTCCGTCCTCCTCTGCAGCGGGGACGACTTCCTGTGTCCACGCTGCACTCGTCTCTCACAGTGAAGTGCAGCAGAGTTTTACAAAGCAGACGGAGCTGGTGATTGGTCGACATGAAGCTCTGTGAGGTTCTTGATTTATTTTTTTTACACCTGAAGGAGTTTGGTTTATTTGAAGAATTGATTTGAATTAAATACAAACATTCACTTCAGCTGCTCTCAGACATGTACTGAGCTCTGAGGATACTCTGAACACTCTGGAGGAAGTGACATGCTGCGCAGTGTCAGAGAAGGTTCTCCACCGGGGGGGGGGGGGCTGACAACGGAGCAGCAGAGGGAACAGATCACTTCCCCCCCCCCCTGGCTGCTCCACCTCTCACCTGAACCATGAGGAGGATCTGATGCTGAACGAGTCTGTGAAACACAAACTCTGGATCTGACCTGGAGTCTGAAAACAGCCACGTCAGAGATCAACTGATAAGAGTTGGTGGGTGAAGGTCAAAGTCTTCAGTCAGTTTCTTTTCCTTTAGATCAGTTGTTGCTTGGACTCCAAGATGAACTGATTAGATGTCAGGGGTCAAAGGTCAAATAGACGTCATACACCTGACGTGTGGTTGGAGGAGACGTACAGTGGCAGAGTGATGATCTGGTTTTGATTTAAGTTGCTGCTTTGTTTTAATTCAGTTTGACTCTTTTCTGAGAGTCTAACAGAAAGAGAGATTTAATCTAATAGATACAATCCAATAAAAGAGAATTAAGAAGCAACTCGTCTGGATCTTTGAGCCACAGACTGATGTTTTGACTCTATGATGAAGGTCAAGAAAAGATGGAGGATAAACAGATGTTTGCACAGTTGTGATGTGAACGCGTTAGTAAAGCAACATGTGGTTGAATCCAGCTTCACTCAAATCAGATCTTTAATATCTGAAGAGACGTGAAGCTCTCACCAGACAAATGAAGAGATCATGTGGGGAGGGGAGATGTCCTCAGAGTTTGAGGTTCTGCACAGGATCACTGGGTTTCTGGGTTTTTCTGAAACAGTTTGAATAATGAATGAGGTTTGGTTCATGCTCTCGTCTTCAGGCTGGTTGTGTCCCGTGCTCTCGGCTGAAGTCTCCGTCAGCAGAGTGTCTTCTCCTCAGGGAGCGTCCCCGCGGCTCCGTCCTCATGTCACTGGAGGTTTGCGTGATGCTGAACCAGGACGGAGGTTCAGGTAGGAGTTGTTATGTAACGCCAGCAGCTGGCCACGCTCTCTCTCTCTTTGCTCTCTGTCTTCGGCTGATGATCTGGGAGCAGCTAGCCGTCCTGTCCCCACTTCCTGTCTTTGTCCCGCTCATCTGTCGGCTCCGAGGCTCCGATCTGTCCTCCTGCAGCTCAGAGACAGAACAGAGGAAATCGTTCTTTCTTTTCTTTCTCTGTGGTCGCTGCTCTCTCACTCTCTCGCTCCGAGCGGGAGCAGGTGCGACTCCCTCTCGTCTCCCGGGGGGTTCTGAGCTCCAGCTCTGACGCAGGTGATTTACTATGCAGCCAGAAATAGTCTCCTCAAAATGTGGATGCTCAGCTGCCTTCAGCGAACACGGCGTCCGGCCTCCGCTCCACTCGCCTCATGTGACCGCACCTCATCTCCAAACTGCTGCTGCGTCTCAAACGCTTCAGCTCGACTCGACGTCTCACAACAAAGACGAAGCAAAACCAATGTGAGTCTGAGAGTTCATCCTCGGTTCTGGAGCTCGTGTTCACAGCACAGATCCTCCTCCACAGATACACCCAGTGGTCGGAGACGGTCTGCTTCCTCCTTGTGAACACAATATCTCAAGAACACTTCAAGATAATTCTTTCAAATTTGGCACAATTGTTCACTTAGTCTCACATTTCAACTGAATCGATTTTGATGGTGAAAGGTTAAAGGTCAGATGACTTTGTCTAGATAAAAAGTTAATGTCGACTGAAACCACACCTGCTGGTGGAAGCATAGAACCACAGTGTGATGACTCTAGTTCTCACTCATGTGGATTAATGTCTGAGGTTCAAAGTCCATCGTTGACCTTGAGGAAGCAGAAAGGTCAACGGCCTCGTGGAAACGGGGCAGCTAGCTCCTCAACAGAATTACATGACACGAGCAAGACGAGGCAGAACTACACGTTTTATTTTCTTTGCTACAACCTGAACTTCCTGGTGACTCAGCTGACTCGGAGTCAGCGCACAGTTCTTTATTTTATTTCCACCGTGAACTCGTTTCAGGACCAGTTAGAAAAATGAGGAAGTGATTAGAGCAGCGGGAAGTTTCCCTTTTTACCTGAGACGGAACAAACCACAGGGAGACGTTGATTTCAAACTGTGCAGAGTTACATGTGTGGATTAGTGGACTCCTGTGAGATGTATTTAGAGCACTTTTTAGTCTAAATGACCATCAAGGCACTTTACACCTCAGCTTTACTGTCCCCACACACATTCACAGCCACTAGGGGCAGTTCGGGGTCAGTGCCTTGCCCAAGGGCACTTCGGATTGGTTAATAACCCAGTGTGCACAGGTCTAACTATTAGAAACGTGTGTTTATTTAGATCACCATTAAACTAGGTTCAGTCAAAATCTAAAACTAAAAATGAAATGTCCTTATGTTAGAACACCTATATTAATAATCTCAATATTGTAAACAGAATATAAACTGTCTAATTTAATCCCTGTTTGTTTATTGCTCTGTAATCTCTCTGGGTTAGCAGTTTTATCATCACACTGGTTTATCAAATATAATCATGTGAAAAAGAGAAATAAAGTCAGTGATAAATCACAATATAAATAATAACATAAAGTTACAGTAATAGAATGAATCAGTTTTTACTAAATTAATATACAGAGCTGACTTGACATGGTAACAGTGTGCTGCTGCTGACCTCTGACCTCTGCTGAGCTGAAAGTTGATTCCTCCTGACGTCACTCTTCCTCTGCTCCACTGGACTGAGTGTAGAGGCACGGCGCCCTCTGCTGGTTCACACTGAGCTCTGCACTCAGTGCAGGAACCAGGCCCTCGCTCTCAACATACATTTATTTATTTATCCCAAACACATGCACAGACACACTCATGCAATTAAGGGAAATTTGTCCTCTGCTTTTTGGCCCATGATTGTTGTTGGTCCTTCAGCTGAGAGAAGGTTTAAAAATCTGTCATTGTGATAATTAATAGATAGTTTGATATAACTGATTGAAACTTCAAAATCAATGAAGTAATAATAATTATAAAAAGAGTCAAATAAGAGATCAGATGTAAACCTGTTCCTGCAGCACAGCGCCTCCTGCTGCTGACTGTCTCAGTGTGACAGTGGTTTCTGATGCGTCCTCTGTGTCTCAGATGTTAAAGGTCCTCCCGCTCATCGCTTCTCCTGCGGCCAGAGTCCCTACACCGACAGTGGAGCCTGGGAGAGGAAGTTCTGCATCCTGACGGACAGCCAGCTCGTCCTGCTCAACAAGGATGATGAGGTCAGAGGTCACGACGCCGCCGCAGAAACACTGACGTCAGGTCAGATTGTTGTTCTGTAACTCTGTCTTTGTCTCTCTCTCTCCAGGCCACAGGTGAAGCTCAGGAGAGCCCCACGGACTCAGCGAAGGGGCGGAGTCTCCGCAGGACGGTCAGCGTCCCCTCAGAGGGACAGTTCCCAGAGTTCCAGGCAGAGGGCCCCCCCGTGACAGGTAAGACTGTGACTGTCTTAAGATAAGACACTGAGTGAGTGAGTGACAGAGTGTGTGTGTGTGATTATCATTCTACTAACACTAAAAACTACTTTATTAAACGAGTGCACTTAAATACAGTAAAGAAAAGTTTGTGTAAACAGCTCGACGTAGTTCCTCACGTGTTTCTCAGACTCAGGTGAACGTTTCTCTGAACTCACAATGAGGCATTCAGGTGCAGCCTGTGATTCTGCTGCTGTGTGTGGGAGCGACTGCTGCAGCCGGGGAATGTGTGAGGACAAAGCGTCCAGTGTCTGTCCGTCCGTCTGGGGGAGCAGGAGTGACCCTGCTGCCCCCGGTGGGAGGCCTGGGCCGAGGGGATTCCCACCCGAAGCTGCAGGGGCCCAGGGGTAATGTCACGTTACCATATGAATCTGGTGAAAGACGACATCTTGAAGTGTAAACTGATCAGTTTATTGATCAGTTTATTGATCAGTTTATTGATCAGCAGCCTGACTGGCTGAACGTCTCCCTCCTGAAACTCTCCCCTCTGACACACACAGCCCCAGTGCAGGTCTAAAAGCAGCTTCACAGGCTCCAAACAACAACAGTTGTCCATATTTAATATCATAATAACAATACATTTTATTTATAGAGCGCTTTCATGATACTTAATGACAAAGTTTAGCATAAAAAGTAGCACAATGTAAACATAGAGCACAAATCAAACATAAACATTAAAAGGTGAGATTTGATTCGTGTTTTGAACATGGTACAGTCGGTGCAGTCACAGACGTGTTGGGGGGGGGGGATTATTCTGGGTATGTATAGGCAATAAATTTGAATATTAACCTCATTCATCAACACATTTATAGTGTTTTAGTCTGTTTGTAAAAATATGATTTATTTAAGATAAAACCACACGAAACAGAAATAAAACTAATTGAAAACATTAATAAATCACTTTTTCTATTGCTGTCGTCTCGGTCTAATCTCTGGTTTTTATAAACCGGTATTATTGAAACGGTACGAGGTGTATTTCCTGTCGTCTCAGTCTATTCTCTGGTTGAGGTGAAACTCCTTCAGACTCTGGATCAGCTGCATTCCACAGGCTGCTCTCCTCTTGTTGGCCCTCCACAATAAAACCACACATCCTGCAACCATACCTTCAAAATAAAAGCCACATGGCGTCAAAAGTTCATATTCATTTAAAATGTCTGTGCTGAAGATCAAGTTATTCCAATAGATATTCAATAAATAAAACAAATCTTTTCAGAAAGCAGCTACAGATGGATATAAAGTATTTGTGTTATTTCCCTGCTCTGCTGTTTATCATGTGACTCAGTGTCTCTGTTGATCCTCACAGGAACACACTCAGGACACACACTGAATACAGAGTATTTATATTCATTTACCATCAGAGTGACTTTGTCTGAGCTTTAGAAAAAAGCTCACGTTTAATAAGCAGGACCTTTATTGTGAAGGTCCGGGTCGGGGGTGTGAGCGTACTGAGTGTGTCTCACTCTGAAAGACTGTTTACTCTCAGACGACATGAGGTAATGAGCAGCTTCTCTCATGGACGACCTGGGTGAGTCTCCAACTTTAAACAGACAGAGAGACTGACAGACAGACAGACAGACAAGCTGACTGACAGAGAGACAGAGACAGACAGACTGAGACAGAGAGACAGAGACTGACAGACAGAGACTTACAGACAGACAGAGAGACTGACTGAATGAGAGACAGACAGACAGAGACAGGCTGAATGACTGACAGACAGACAAACAGAGAAAGAGAGACAGACAAACAGAGAGAGAGACAGACAGAGAGAGACAGACAGAGACTTACAGACAGACAGAGAGACTGACTGAATGAGAGACAGACAGACAGAGACAGGCTGAATGACTGACAGACAGAGAGAGACACAGAGACAGACAGACAGACAGGCTGACTGACATAGAGACTGACTGAATGAGACAGACAGACAAACAGAGAGAGAGAGACAGACAGACAAACAGAGAGACAGGCTGAATGAGACAGACTGACAAACAGAGAGAAACAGACAGACAGAGAGACAGGCTGACTGACAGAGAGACTGACTGAATGAGACAGACTGACAAACAGAGAGAGACAGACAGACAGACAGACAGACAGACAGAGACAGGCTGAATGACTGACAGACACAGACACAGACACAGAGACAGACAGACAGACAGATCACTGTAGCACTGACTCGTGCTGGGCGTTTGTGTTTGAGGTATTTTACCTTGATTTTATTACAGTGGGATGTGGAGACGTTCCACTAGGGGGCGTCGGGGGTCCACTGGTTTTCGGACTCTCGACGTTTCAAGTTTGACTTCAGAGAATTTCTTCACAGTTTGATCAGGTGTCACTTGGACATTGTTGTTTCTAATTATTTCAAAACAGATTCATCAATATTTTGTCTAATTAAATCAAATAATTAAAATCAGCTCTTACTCTGAACAGACCATAATACTACAGCCGGAGCTCTGTCTGAGTTTAATATGAATGAACTCAGGAATGTGAAGTGTTGTGAGAGGAGGCGGAACTGGTTTCATGATGTGAAAGGGAATTCTCTGAATAGTTGTGTGTGTGTGTGTGTGTGTGTGTGTGTGTGTGTGTGTGTGTGTGTGTGTGTGTGTGTGTGTGTGTGTGTGTGTGTGTGTGTGTGTGTGTGTGTGTGTGTGTGTGTGTGTGTGTGTGTGTGTGTGTGTGTGTGTGTGTGTGTGTGTGCGTGTGTGTGTGCGTGCGTTTGCTGATTGTGAGTAGGAGGACTGCTAATGTTGATTCTCATTATAAAACAGAATAACCACAAGTCTAAATTCATATGAAAGGTTCAGTCTCTTCAGAAAATAGACGGTAAATAAAGATGGACGACATGACATCTCCTAGCCTGACGTTATCAGACTCACATTCTAGTGAGAATGTGAGTCTGATACCGCTCCATAGGCTGTGATTATGGGGCGTGTTTCAACCTCAATTGGATAAACCTACAACCAATCAGAGCAACGTAGTATGTGACGTATGTAAAGTGACGCATAGCTGTTGTCAACAGAGCTCAGCTGCACGCACGCTGGAAGAAGAAGAAGAAGATCAGTAAAAACGATTTTTGCCAGTGTTGTAAAAATAATTTAAGGATA
The DNA here is from genome assembly GCF_947347685.1 of Pleuronectes platessa. Classification (NCBI taxonomy): domain Eukaryota; kingdom Metazoa; phylum Chordata; class Actinopteri; order Pleuronectiformes; family Pleuronectidae; genus Pleuronectes; species Pleuronectes platessa. The sequence goes on from NC_070638.1 coordinate 743,522, forward strand.
CACGGAGAACTTACCAACTTGATCAGCATTTTTTGAGAGAAACAGTAAATGTTAGTTATGGTAGTTGTGCGAGGGGAGTCGCTACGCGGCAGGCATGTTGGTTGAAAACCAATTCAACCCAAGCGTACTTTGATGACGTGGTTGATTACGTTACTGTTGATCATCTGTCCATCATCGTGTAAAGCCCGCCCTGACAATCTGATTGGACCGGTCGATTTCGAACCGGGCATTGTGTGTGTGTGTGTGTGTGTGTGTGTGTGTGTGTGTGTGTGTGTGTGTGTGTGTGTGTGTGTGTGTGTGTGTGTGTGTGTGTGTGTGTGTGTGTGTGTGTGTGTGTGTGTGTGTGTGTGTGTGTGTGTGTGTGTGTGTGTGTGTGTGTGTAACGGCCTCTAATAGAGTCCTAGATTCTGGTTGTGTTTCGGCTGAGATACACAACAGATGTAACATTTCCTCCTGACCAATCGATGTGTGTCGTCTTTTACGACATGTGTGACATCACGAGAAAGGAAACTCTTTTGGCTTACTGGGACACCACTGTAAACCAGCATGGCCTCTGAATGGGTGTGTGTTGTCTCTCCTCCGTGTCCCGGCATATATACCTGAGGTCTTGGTTCAGACTAAACCAGGAAACGTCATCATCTTGTTCTCTGAGGAGCTGTCTCCTACTCCTCAGCTGCTGAACTTGTGTGAGCAGATGTGAGCAGATGTTCAGCTCAGGGAGTCACAGTAACACAAACAGACAGGATGTGACACCTGATAACAACCTCTCAGCTTCCTGCTCTCAGGATTATTTTTAGCAGCGTTTGCTCACGAATCTTTCTGAGAAGATCAATAACCACAAACCGAACCGTGGTGGCCGGGGGGGCCAGGGCCCAGCGTGTCGTCTGTCAGTGAAGCCGATCTTCTCACTGCTGCTCTGTTCCACATTGTGAAGGTCACAGTCTCCGTCAGCGGATCCACCAAAACTATTGGTTGAGCTGAGACTCGGTGGATCCTCCTCCAATCGATAACTGCAGCGGGAGGATGAAGGTCAAACCCCGAGAGGACGGAGGATCACTGAGGATCACTGAGGATCACTGGGCAGCGTCTGCAGGTTCCACTCCTCAGACTCAGTTTCCTGATAGAATACAAACAGCGTGTGTCTGTTTCAGGACGGCCTCACTCTCATTTGAACATTTAAACACAACATCATTCTACCGCTTGTTTTAGAGCATTGGTCAAACCTCAGAAATCCAACACTTGAGAGTGACCTTCAAATTATTACTGTCCAAAACTTCTCATTGTTCCAATACATGAAGAGAATCTGCTCATGAACTTATGGTCTGATGAACTCTCATTTCACTAAACTTCATCAAACTGGTGTGTTGAGGATGAGGAGGATGAGGATGAGGATGAGGAGGATGAGGATGAGGATGAGGAGGAGGAGGAGGATGAGGATGAGGAGGATGATATTAGTTCACAATTGAAAAAAGGCAAAGGTACCTGACTCTGTAGATGATTATTTTGAAGTGAAGGAACTACACATCCCATAAAGCATTGTGAATGATCCTGTTCAACGGCTTCCTGCTGTAAAGAGAAAAAGAACTGAGTCTCACTGTGGAGGGAGCGCTGTGACTCAGCATCGATGAACCACTTCAGGGTGTCATGCTCTGTGTGACCAGCAGGGGGAACCGTGCCTCTGTTCTCTCAGCAGAGCTGCTAACTCCAACATTTATACAGAGAAAGTAATTCTGTGTATATAATCACTGGTGGTCTTTATATAGAGTTTGATATGTTTTAAAGTCACTGATGAAATCATCATAAGCTCTGTTGATGTGATGATATTTACATTTGTGTGAACAGCAGATGATGACACACACACAAACACACACGTACACACACACACACACACACACACATACACATACACATACACACACACACACACACACACACACACACACACACAGTTATTAGTTGAAGCCTCCAGAGTTGTGTCCTATATCAGTCAGCTGGGAGGAGCGAGAGACAGAGGGAGAGAGAGAAAGCAGAACAGTGTAGTTGGAGCAATTGATTGAGTAAATGCGGTAAAAACTCGGCACTATTAGAGAGAGGGAGAGAGAGAGAGAGAGAGAGGTAGAGACAGAGAAAGGGAGAGAGAGAGAGATACAGAGAGAGAGAGAGACAGACAGAGGAAAGGGAGAGAGAGAGAGAGGTAGAGGGAGAGAGAGAGATACAGAGGGACAGAGACGGAGAGAGAAAGAGAGGTAGAGACAGATAGAGGGAGAGACAGAGAGAGAGAAGGGCAGAGATGGGAGAGCAGGACGGATGAAGGATGCGGTGCTGAGGAGGGAGAGGCAGGCTGGGGGGGGGGGACGCCACAGTTGAGGATGCTCACAGGACGAAGACGGACGTTTGCAGCTTAATCTCATTGGCTGACAGGTGGTGGCTGCTCCGGCCAATCCCGTCTGACCCTGTGTGTGTGTGTATGTGTGTGTGTCCTCTCCTCAGATGATGGGGAACAGCTGCGATCGAGGTATTGTCTCCTCTCTCACCCCCCCCCCCCCCCCCCCCCCCCCCCTCTCTGTGTTTCATGTCATGTGACTTGTTGTACCTGACTTCATGCTGCATCAACTTTGTCTTGGCGGTGAAAGAGGAGCGATGGTGGTCGACCTCATTCCTCTTTTTCTATTACTGGGGGGGGGTGCATGAAAGTTTGTCCCAGCTTCCGTACAGCGCTACGTGCACGTGCATGAAGTGTGCACGTAGCTGCAGTTGGAACTTGATCCAGCAGATAACTGCTGAGTGCTGTGTTCCTGTGGCGAATGTTCAGTGAGGCCGAGCAGCAGGATGTTTGTGTTCTCATGAAGCGTCATGTGTGATGTCACTGCAGATCCTGGGTCAGTGTGAGTGAAGCCGCTGATTCACATCTGACCCGTGTGTGTGTGTGTGTGTGTGAATGTTTTCATTAGAATGTGAAAAGAAGAAAAAACACATTTACTGCTGCAGACCTCATGACGTTTTTATAAAGTTCAAAATAAAAACCAGATGTTCAAATCATCTTCTTAATGAAATGATTCCTATCAGTGACTGTATATAAAGAAGATCAGTGACTATATAAAGATGATCAGTGACTGTATATAAAGAGGATCAGTGACTGTATATAAAGAAGATCAGTGACTGTATATAAAGATGATCAGTGACTGTATATAAAGAAGATCAGTGACTGTATATAAAGAAGATCAGTGACTATATAAAGAGGATCAGTGACTGTATATAAAGATGATCAGTGACTGTATATAAAGAAGATCAGTGACTGTATATAAAGAGGATCAGTGACTGTATATAAAGAAGATCAGTGACTGTATATAAAGAGGATCAGTGACTGTATATAAAGAAGATCAGTGACTGTATATAAAGAGGATCAGTGACTGTATATAAAGAGGATCAGTGACTGTATATAAAGAGGATCAGTGACTGTATATAAAGAGGATCAGTGACTGTATATAAAGATGATCAGTGACTGTATATAAAGAGGATCAGTGACTGTATATAAAGAAGATCAGTGACTGTATATAAAGAGGATCAGTGACTGTATATAAAGAGGATCAGTGACTGTATATAAAGAAGATCAGTGACTGTATATAAAGAGGATCAGTGACTGTATATAAAGAGGATCAGTGACTGTATATAAAGATGATCAGTGACTGTATATAAAGAGGATCAGTGACTGTATATAAAGAAGATCAGTGACTGTATATAAAGAGGATCAGTGACTGTATATAAAGAGGATCAGTGACTGTATATAAAGAAGATCAGTGACTGTATATAAAGAGGATCAGTGACTGTATATAAAGAGGATCAGTGACTGTATATAAAGATGATCAGTGACTGTATATAAAGAGGATCAGTGACTGTATATAAAGAGGATCAGTGACTGTATATAAAGATGATCAGTGACTGTATATAAAGAGGATCAGTGACTGTATATACAGATGATCAGTGACTGTATATAAAGACGATCAGTTACTGTATATAAAGAGGATCAGTGACTGTATGAGGATCAGTGACTGTATATAAAGAGGATCAGTGACTGTATGAGGATCAGTGACTGTATATAAAGATGATCAGTGACTGTATATAAAGAGGATCAGTGACTGTATATACAGATGATCAGTGACTGTATATAAAGAGGATCAGTGACTGTATATACAGATGATCAGTGACTGTATATAAAGAGGATCAGTGACTGTATATACAGATGATCAGTGACTGTATATAAAGAGGATCAGTGACTGTATATAAAGAGGATCAGTGACTGTATATACAGATGATCAGTGACTGTATATAAAGAGGATCAGTGACTGTATGAGGATCAGTGACTGTATATAAAGATGATCAGTGACTGTATATAAAGACGATCAGTGACTGTATATAAAGAGGATCAGTGACTGTATATACAGATGATCAGTGACTGTATATAAAGACGATCAGTTACTGTATATAAAGAGGATCAGTGACTGTATGAGGATCAGTGACTGTATATAAAGATGATCAGTTACTGTATATAAAGATGATCAGTGACTGTATATAAAGATGATCAGTGACTGTATATAAAGAGGATCAGTGACTGTATATAAAGAGGATCAGTGACTGTATATACAGATGATCAGTGACTGTATATAAAGAGGATCAGTGACTGTATATACAGATGATCAGTGACTGTATATAAAGAGGATCAGTGACTGTATATAAAGAGGATCAGTGACTGTATATACAGATGATCAGTGACTGTATATAAAGAGGATCAGTGACTGTATGAGGATCAGTGACTGTATATAAAGATGATCAGTTACTGTATATAAAGATGATCAGTGACTGTATATAAAGATGATCAGTGACTGTATATAAAGAGGATCAGTGACTGTATATAAAGATGATCAGTGACTATATAAAGATGATCAGTGACTGTATGAGGATCAGTGACTGTATATAAAGAGGATCAGTGACTGTATATAAAGATGATCAGTGACTGTATATAAAGATGATCAGTGACTGTATATAAAGAGGATCAGTGACTGTATATACAGATGATCAGTGACTGTATATAAAGAGGATCAGTGACTGTATATACAGATGATCAGTGACTGTATATAAAGAGGATCAGTGACTGTATATACAGATGATCAGTGACTGTATATACAGATGATCAGTGACTGTATATAAAGAGGATCAGTGACTGTATATAAAGAGGATCAGTGACTGTATATACAGATGATCAGTGACTGTATATACAGATGATCAGTGACTGTATATACAGATGATCAGTGACTGTATATAAAGAGGATCAGTGACTGTATGAGGATCAGTGACTGTATATAAAGATGATCAGTGACTGTATATACAGATGATCAGTGACTGTATATAAAGAGGATCAGTGACTGTATATACAGATGATCAGTGACTGTATATAAAGAGGATCAGTGACTGTATATAAAGAGGATCAGTGACTGTATATACAGATGATCAGTGACTGTATATAAAGAGGATCAGTGACTGTATATAAAGATGATCAGTGACTGTATATAAAGAGGATCAACGACTGTATATAAAGATGATCAGTGACTGTATATACAGATGATCAGTGACTGTATATAAAGAGGATCAGTGACTGTATATACAGATGATCAGTGACTGTATATAAAGATGATCATTGACTGTATATAAAGAGGATCAGTGACTGTATATAAAGAGGATCAGTGACTGTATATAAAGATGATCAGTGATGGTATATAAAGAGGATCAGTGACTGTATATAAAGATGATCAGTGATGGTATATAAAGAGGATCAGTGACTGTATGAGGATCAGTGACTGTATATAAAGAGGATCAGTGACTGTATATAAAGAGGATCAGTGACTGTATATAAAGAGGATCAGTGACTGTATATAAAGAGGATCAGTGACTGTATATAAAGAGGATCAGTGACTGTATATAAAGAGGATCAGTGACTGTATATAAAGAGGATCAGTGACTGTATTACCGCCCCCCAGTGGTCACTCTTTCAGTTTCTCTATGTTCCAGTCAGGAAACTCATTTGTGACAACTAGTGGTAAAGTTTTGTTTTGTTGTGAAACTTTCAGCATCCTGATCTGATCATAAAAGTTTCTGCTCTTGTTTCAAATATAAAAATGGCTCCAACACAGAAGATCAGTTTGAGAACTAAAACAAACAGGTTCGAAACCTCAGGACTGAAGATCCTGAGGTGAAATACATCTCCTCCGTCCATACGTCCTCCATCTTGTCTATTTCCAGCACGTCCTCTGTCCGTCTGCCTCAGTCTGACGCCCACTGAAGATGATGGAGATGATGAAGTGGTTTCAGAGGAGGAAGATGCTGTTTTGGTTTAACTCTCTGTCTCTCTGTCTGTCTCTGTCTCCACAGAGGTGTCTTCGGAGCGATCTCCGAGGAGGAGGAGCATCTCCGGCCCGGGGAGTTCAGAGAAGACCGTCGCCGTCGACAATCCAAACTCGTCACCTTTTAAAGTTCCGGTCAGCAACACACACACTGTCTTAATCAGCAGAGTCATGTGAACAATGGAGGCTGTAGATGTTTATTGTGAGATGTTCAAGTTACTAATGAAGTGTTTTCACTCTGCAAACAAACCGAACCATGGTTCAGTTTGATCACCTGGTTCAGAACACCTCCTCTGGTCTGAGGAACCTTTCACACCTGATGTTTAGCTGCAGACTGAACTGAAGAGTTTGTTCATGAGACAGAACGAGCTGGTCTGAACTTTGCTGCTCTTTTAAATCAACACTATGTGAGCAACACTGCCCCCTGTGGTCACACATGATTAACTGCTGGACTTTGAGTCCCACTGGATATTACCCATGATCCTCTGCTTCCTGAACCTGAAGCGCTGCAGCTGTAACAAATCCACCAAACCCTGATCAGAATTCTTCATGTTTCACAGTTTCCTGCTGAATCTTGAAGATAAACTCTGTTTTTTAATAACTTCAGAGTGTTTGTAACTGATCTCAGTTCAGCTTCACTCTTCAGCTGCAGCTGGTTGTGACAGTCTGTGACTCTCAGTCAGTTGTTCTCACAGGAGATGGAACCCGCTCACCAGAGTTACAGAGAACAGACGCTCAGGGAAAGGTAAAACTAAATGAAGGTTCCTTAAGAAGAACGAGGGGCGTCCTAAAGATGAAGTCATCTCGAGCAGAAGTGAAGATGTTCTGGAGGAACATTTCATCTTTTTCATTTGTTTGTACGTCAGCTCAGAGGTCGTCAGTGTTCCTTTGTGCCGGGAACTCGAGTGCATGCTGGGAGTTCATACAGCCTGGATGTCAGCTGATCCTCTGAACACGGACGTGAAGCAGTGGTCATTGTGTTGATGGATGTAATCACGATGGATAGCTGTGATGGACACGTGTTAAACGAAGTGGGCCTATGGAGACGTGTTGAAGTGTGTGAGTCTGTGGCAGGAACTTTATTCTGAAGGTTGAATGGAACCAGTGAGTCTGCAGGGAGGGTGGGGGGGAGGAGGGGGCGGGGGGATATTAATATCTCAGGAAACGAGGCCGCTCACTTCCTCTGCCCGACACTTTCTTGTCAGGAAGGATGTGATTGCTCCAGACTTTGATCATTGAGGTTAGAAGCAGTGTAGTCATGTGACCGCAGACTGTCTGTCATTGGTCGAACCCGTGATCATACAAGACGATCAGCTGACTGAGCTCAGCGTGAAGAGTCATCACTGGAGTACATGTCAGTGTTTGACCTGAGGGAGGCGCTGTGATGGAAAGTGGTTCAGGTTCAATAAGTTACACTGGTCACTGGTTTGTTGAGTTGAACCAGTCTACTGTGAATTGTTCCCATCTGTGAACATATTCTCCTGTAGAAGCCACAAGTCTGTATATTATCTACTGCTCTTTAAGAAAAACGTGTTTTATACACGACGTCATGGGGAGAACACTACCCACAATCCTCAGGTGTAAGGGCAGCATCTCTGATTGGTGGAGCTCACTGAGTTACTACACTTTATGAACACTACATACAAACATAAAAGACACAAACTACAATATATAACAATACTATATTAACGAAATGTATAAGTTCAAAAGGAGCTGGAAGTCGTGGGAAAGGATCATCCACAAAGGATTATGGGATGTGTAGTTCCTCCACTCTTAAAACTACACAGTCTTGTACATTCGACTTTTACCATTTGCCAATATTGTTCTGCTCTGAATCAAATGTTTGAAAAGTCCTCTAGCAGCTGGTCGACCTGGTTCCAAACGTGGACGAACTTATCATTCACCAAATTGTTGAACCCTGATGTTTTTAGTGAAGCCGTGGTTTGTCCTCAGCCAGTTCGTCTTCCTCACCTCAGCTCAGTGAAAGCTCTGTGGACAGTGAAGTTGAGACTCTCAGTCAGTCCGAGGACTCGCTGCAGCAGTTATCTCTTCATCCTCATGGCTTTCCATTCCTGAGGAAGAGGAGGAGGGATTGGCCTCCTCTTCATCCCTTAAGCTCTCTGATATGTCTCTGTCTTTTGTTTTCACCTTTCAGGGTTTTTTCAGTAAACGTCTCAAAGGCTCCATCAAGAGGACGAAGAGTCAAACCAAGCTGGACAGAAACACCAGCTTCAAACTGCCCTCGCTCCGCCCCCCCGAGCCCGACAGGTAACCTCCTCCATCCGTCTGCAACTCGTCCTGCACCAAGCACCAAGTGTCGGCTGCGTGTCGGCTGCGTGTCTGCTGCGTGTCTGCTGCGTGTCGGCTGCGTGTCGGCTGTGTGTCGGCTGCGTGTCTGCTGCGTGTCTGCTGCGTGTCGGCTGCGTGTCGGCTGAGTGTCTGCTGCGTGTCTGCTGCGTGTCGGCTGCGTGTCGGCTGCGTGTCGGCTGCGTGTCTGCTGCGTGTCGGCTGCGTGTCTGCTGCGTGTCGGCTGCGTGTCGGCTGCGTGTCGGCTGCGTGTCGGCTGCGTGTCGGCTGCGTGTCTGCTGCGTGTCTGCTGCGTGTCTGCTGCGTGTCGGCTGCGTGTCGGCTATGTGTCGGCTGAGTGTCGGCTGCGTGTCTGCTGGGTGTCTGCTGCGTGTCTGCTGCGTGTCGTCTGCGTGTCTGCTGGGTGTCGGCTGCGTGTCTGCTGCGTGTCTGCTGCGTGTCTGCTGCGTGTCGGCTGCGTGTCGGCTGCGTGTCTGCTGGGTGTCTGCTGCGTGTCTGCTGCGTGTCTGCTGCGTGTCGGCTGCGTGTCGGCTGCGTGTCGGCTGCGTGTCGGCTGCGTGTCGGCTGCGTGTCTGCTGCGTGTCTGCTGCGTGTCTGCTGCGTGTCGGCTATGTGTCGGCTGAGTGTCGGCTGCGTGTCTGCTGCGTGTCTGCTGCGTTTCGGCTGCGTGTCGGCTGCGTGTCTGTTACAGGTGAAGGTTGTTTCATTGTGGATCAGCTGAAGTTGATGTGATGAGCTTCATGAAAACAGAAACTTATGTTGTTGTTGTTAACAGTGAAATAGTCTAAAGAGGCCGGTCCATAGTCCTGCACATCACAGCTCCAACACTACACACTGAACCCTCCTCATCCTCAGCCACGTCTTTGTCCTCAACCTAGTCCCCGACCTTGATCTCCTCATAGTCTCCCTTGACATTGACCCCATCCTGTCTCTCCATCCACCGTCCATCTAGCTTTCCTTCGTCTTTTCCTCATTAATGATGATAAATTATATTCTGGTCCAGTAGAGTTCTGTTTAATGATCCGTGACCATGACAAGGATGAAGATGCTCTGTTAAGAATCTCTGTTCTGTTCAAGGTGAAGTCTCACAAGCTGCAGTTTGTTTGTGAGGTTCAGTGACTCTGAGCGGTGACGGCTCTGTCACATTCAAATTTCATTTCCTGCCTCCGATTCCTTCTGTTTCTGGTCAGTCTGTTTCCTTAATGATCCGTCAGCCTCCTGTTTTCAAGCGGTGGTTTTCTCCTCCTCCTCCTCCTCCTCCTCCGCCTCCTCCTCCTCCTCCTCCTCCTCCTCCTCCGCCTCCTCCTCGCTCCATTACTCAGTCCAGCACTGGATGTGTTTTGACTGGACGAGTGGCTGCAGGACTCTTGTGTCAGAAACAGTGATGACGTTGCAGTTCTCCGTGATTCCAGTCTGATGGATTTTAAACACAGTTCATTTGCTGATGTTAAAAAACATCAGAGAGTTACAGTTCATTTTACTCTTTCATTTCACATAGGCTAATAGTTTCCTGCTGCCTCCAGTCTTTGTGCTAAGCTAGGCTAATCCTGTCTCCACTGAACACACTGATGAAATGAGAATGAGTGTGTGTGTGTGTCTGAGAGTATATTGATGCAATGAGGGTGGTAAGTGTAGAGCTTTATAGTCGACAGAATGTCAGCCAGCTGGACAGCAGGATAATGCTTTACACACACACAAACACACACACACACACACACACACACACACACACACACACACACACACACACACACACACACACACACAGACACACACACACACAGCCCCTCTCTCAGTCAGCTCTGAGTCCTAACTCCTGATGGACGGTTCGTCCTCTCTCCTCCGAAGAGCTCAACGAGCTCAGCTCTCCAAAACACTGGGGTTCAGGTAGGTGTAGGTGTGTGTGTGTGTGTGTGTAGGTGTGTGTGTGGGTCGGTTGCGTTTCGGTTTATTGAAACATTAATTTAACGTCTACTTTGATTTTTTAAGTTCTTGCCATGTCCCATCTGCTAACATGGAGGAGGTTAATGCCCATTACTGCAGCCAGCCACAAGGGGGCGATGTTTTTAGCTTTACGTTTGTGCGCTGTCATGACGCCCTGCTTCTTCACTGTGTCTGTGTGTCTGTGTGTGTGGTCAGTAAGTGCTTCCTCTGACTGGATCAGGTTTCTGTCCTAATGCAGGAGACCAGCCCTTCCTGTCATCCTGTCTTCCTGTCATCCTGTCTTCCTGTCATCCTGTCATCCTGTCTTCCTGTCTTCCTTTCTTCCTGTCTTCCTGTCATCCTGTCATCCTGTCATCCTTTCTTCCTTTCTTCCTGTCTTCCTGTCATCCTGTCATCCTGTCTTCCTGTCTTTCTGTCATCCTGTCATCCTGTCTTCCTGTCTTCCTTTCTTCCTTTCTTCCTGTCATCCTGTCATCCTGTCTTCCTTTCTTCCTTTCTTCCTGTCTTCCTGTCATCCTGTCATCCTGTCATCCTTTCTTCCTTTCTTCCTGTCTTCCTGTCATCCTGTCATCCTGTCTTCCTGTCTTTCTGTCATCCTGTCATCCTGTCTTCCTGTCTTCCTTTCTTCCTTTCTTCCTGTCATCCTGTCATCCTGTCTTCCTTTCTTCCTTTCTTCCTGTCTTCCTGTCATCCTGTCATCCTGTCATCCTTTCTTCCTTTCTTCCTGTCTTCCTGTCATCCTGTCATCCTGTCTTCCTGTAATCCTGTCATCCTGTCATCCTGTCTTCCTGTCTTTCTGTCATCCTGTCATCCTGTCATCCTGTCTTCCTGTCTTTCTGTCATCCTGTCATCCTGTCTTCCTGTCATCCTATATTCCTGTCTTCCTGTCTTCCTGTCTTCCTTTCTTCCTGTCATCCTGTCATCCTGTCTTCCTGTCTTTCTGTCATCCTGTCATCCTGTCTTCCTGTCATCCTATATTCCTGTCTTCCTGTCTTCCTGTCTTCCTTTCTTCCTGTCATCCTGTCATCCTGTCTTCCTTTCTTCCTTTCTTCCTGTCTTCCTTTCTTCCTTTCTTCCTGTCTTCCTCTCTTCCTGTCATCCTCTCTTCCTGTCATCCTTTCTTCCTGTCTTCCTTTCTTCCTGTCTTTCTGTCTTCCTGTCATCCTGTATTCCTTTCTTCCTTTCTTCCTGTCTTCCTTTCTTCCTTTCTTCCTGTCTTCCTCTCTTCCTGTCATCCTCTTCCTGTCTTCCTGTCATCCTCTCATCCTGTCATCCTGTCTTCCTGTCATCCTGTCATCCTTTCTTCCTTTCTTCCTTTCTTCCTGTCTTCCTTTCTTCCTTTCTTCCTGTCTTCCTGTCTTCCTCTCTTCCTGTCATCCTCTCTTCCTGTCTTCCTATCATCCTCTCATCCTGTCTTCCTGTCATCCTGTCATCCTGTCATCCTGTCTTCCTGTCATCCTGTCATCCTGTCATCCTGTCTTCCTTTCTTCCTTTCTTCCTGTCTTCCTGTCTTCCTTTCTTCCTTTCTTCCTGTCTTCCTGTCTTCCTTTCTTCCTTTCTTCCTGTCATCCTCTCTTCCTGTCTTCCTGTCTTTCTGTCTTCCTGTCATCCTGTCTTCCTGTCATCCTGTCTTCCTTTCTTACTTTCTTCCTTTCTTCCTGTCTTCCTGTCTTCCTTTCTTCCTTTCTTCCTGTCTTCCTGTCTTCCTTTCTTCCTTTCTTCCTGTCTTTCTGTCATCCTGTCATCCTATATTCCTGTCTTCCTGTCTTCCTTTCTTCCTGTCATCCTGTCATCCTGTCATCCTGTCTTCCTTTCTTCCTTTCTTCCTTTCTTCCTGTCTTCCTCTCTTCCTGTCATCCTCTCTTCCTGTCTTCCTTTCTTCCTGTCTTTCTGTCTTCCTGTCATCCTCTCATCCTGTCATCCTGTCTTCCTGTCATCCTGTCATCCTTTCTTCCTTTCTTCCTTTCTTCCTGTCTTCCTTTCTTCCTTTCTTCCTGTCTTCCTGTCTTCCTCTCTTCCTGTCATCCTCTCTTCCTGTCTTCCTATCATCCTCTCATCCTGTCTTCCTGTCATCCTGTCATCCTGTCATCCTGTCTTCCTGTCATCCTGTCATCCTGTCATCCTGTCTTCCTTTCTTCCTTTCTTCCTGTCTTCCTGTCTTCCTTTCTTCCTTTCTTCCTGTCTTCCTGTCTTCCTTTCTTCCTTTCTTCCTGTCATCCTCTCTTCCTGTCTTCCTGTCTTTCTGTCTTCCTGTCATCCTGTCATCCTGTCTTCCTGTCATCCTGTCTTCCTTTCTTACTTTCTTCCTTTCTTCCTGTCTTCCTGTCTTCCTTTCTTCCTTTCTTCCTGTCTTCCTGTCTTCCTTTCTTCCTTTCTTCCTGTCTTTCTGTCATCCTGTCATCCTATATTCCTGTCTTCCTGTCTTCCTGTCTTCCTTTCTTCCTGTCATCCTGTCATCCTGTCATCCTGTCTTCCTTTCTTCCTTTCTTCCTTTCTTCCTGTCTTCCTCTCTTCCTGTCATCCTCTCTTCCTGTCTTCCTTTCTTCCTGTCTTTCTGTCTTCCTGTCATCCTGTATTCCTGTCTTCCTGTCATCCTGTCATCCTGTCTTCCTGTCTTTCTGTCATCCTGTCATCCTGTCTTCCTGTCATCCTCTCATCCTGTATTCCTGTCTTCCTGTCATCCTCTCATCCTGTCATCCTGTCTTCCTGTCATCCTGTCTTCCTTTCTTCCTTTCTTCCTGTCTTCCTGTCTTCCTGTCTTCCTCTCTTCCTGTCATCCTCTGTTCCTGTCATCCTCTGTTCCTGTCTTCCTTTTTTCCTTTCTTCCTGTCTTCCTGTCTTCCTTTCTTCCTTTCTTCCTTTCTTCCTGTCTTCCTGTCTTCCTGTCATCCTGTCTTCCTGTCATCCTTTCTTCCTTTCTTCCTTTCTTCCTGTCTTCCTTTCTTCCTTTCTTCCTGTCTTCCTCTCTTCCTGTCATCCTGTATTCCTGTCTTCCTATCATCCTCTCATCCTGTCTTCCTGTCTTCCTTTCTTCCTTTCTTCCTTTCTTCCTTTCTTCCTGTCTTCCTGTCTTCCTCTCTTCCTGTCATCCTCTCTTCCTGTCTTCCTTTCTTCCTGTCTTTCTGTCTTCCTGTCATCCTGTATTCCTGTCTTCCTGTCATCCTGTATTCCTCTCATCCTGTCATCCTGTCATCCTGTCTTCCTGTCATCCTGTCTTCCTGTCTTCCTGTCTTCCTGTCTTCCTGTCATCCTGTCTTCCTGTCTACCTGTCATCCTGTCATCCTGTCTTCCTGTCATCCTGTCTTCCTGTCTTCCTGTCTTCCTGTCTTCCTGTCATCCTGTATTCCTGTCTTCCTGTCATCCTGTCTTCCTGTCTTCCTGTCATCCTGTATTCCTCTCATCCTGTCATCCTGTCTTCCTGTCATCCTGTCTTCCTGTCTTCCTTTCTTCCTTTCTTCCTGTCTTCCTGTCTTCCTTTCTTCCTGTCATCCTGTCTTCCTGTCATCCTGTCTTCCTTTCTTCCTTTCTTCCTGTCATCCTCTCTTCCTTTCTTCCTTTCTTCCTGTCTTCCTGTCTTCCTGTCTTCCTTTCTTCCTTTCTTCCTTTCTTCCTGTCTTCCTGTCATCCTGTCATCCTATATTCCTGTCTTCCTGTCTTCCTGTCTTCCTTTCTTCCTTTCTTCCTGTCATCCTGTCTTCCTTTCTTCCTTTCTTCCTTTCTTCCTTTCTTCCTGTCTTCCTGTCTTCCTCTCTTCCTGTCATCCTCTCTTCCTGTCTTCCTTTCTTCCTGTCTTTCTGTCTTCCTGTCATCCTGTATTCCTGTCTTCCTGTCATCCTGTATTCCTCTCATCCTGTCATCCTGTCATCCTGTCTTCCTGTCATCCTGTCTTCCTGTCTTCCTGTCTTCCTGTCTTCCTGTCATCCTGTCTTCCTGTCTACCTGTCATCCTGTCATCCTGTCTTCCTGTCATACTGTCTTCCTGTCTTCCTGTCTTCCTGTCATCCTGTATTCCTGTCTTCCTGTCATCCTGTCATCCTGTCTTCCTGTCTTCCTGTCTTCCTGTCTTCCTGTCATCCTGTATTCCTGTCATCCTGTCATCCTGTCATCCTGTCTTCCTGTCTTCCTGTCTTCCTGTCTTCCTGTCATCCTGTCATCCTGTCTTCCTGTCATCCTGTCTTCCTGTCTTCCTGTCTTCCTGTCTTCCTGTCATCCTGTCTTCCTGTCATCCTGTCATCCTGTCATCCTGTCTTCCTGTCATCCTGTCATCCTGTCATCCTGTCTTCCTTTCTTCCTTTCTTCCTGTCTTCCTGTCTTCCTTTCTTCCTTTCTTCCTGTCTTCCTGTCTTCCTTTCTTCCTTTCTTCCTGTCATCCTCTCTTCCTGTCTTCCTGTCTTTCTGTCTTCCTGTCATCCTGTCATCCTGTCTTCCTGTCATCCTGTCTTCCTTTCTTACTTTCTTCCTTTCTTCCTGTCTTCCTGTCTTCCTTTCTTCCTTTCTTCCTGTCTTCCTGTCTTCCTTTCTTCCTTTCTTCCTGTCTTTCTGTCATCCTGTCATCCTATATTCCTGTCTTCCTGTCTTCCTGTCTTCCTTTCTTCCTGTCATCCTGTCATCCTGTCATCCTGTCTTCCTTTCTTCCTTTCTTCCTTTCTTCCTGTCTTCCTCTCTTCCTGTCATCCTCTCTTCCTGTCTTCCTTTCTTCCTGTCTTTCTGTCTTCCTGTCATCCTGTATTCCTGTCTTCCTGTCATCCTGTCATCCTGTCATCCTGTCTTCCTGTCTTTCTGTCATCCTGTCATCCTGTCTTCCTGTCATCCTCTCATCCTGTATTCCTGTCTTCCTGTCATCCTCTCATCCTGTCATCCTGTCTTCCTGTCATCCTGTCTTCCTTTCTTCCTTTCTTCCTTTCTTCCTGTCTTCCTGTCTTCCTGTCTTCCTCTCTTCCTGTCATCCTCTGTTCCTGTCATCCTCTGTTCCTGTCTTCCTTTTTTCCTTTCTTCCTGTCTTCCTGTCTTCCTTTCTTCCTTTCTTCCTTTCTTCCTGTCTTCCTGTCTTCCTGTCATCCTCTCTTCCTGTCTTCCTTTCTTCCTGTCTTTCTGTCTTCCTGTCATCCTGTATTCCTGTCTTCCTGTCATCCTCTCATCCTGTCATCCTGTCTTCCTGTCATCCTTTCTTCCTTTCTTCCTTTCTTCCTGTCTTCCTTTCTTCCTTTCTTCCTGTCTTCCTCTCTTCCTGTCATCCTGTATTCCTGTCTTCCTATCATCCTCTCATCCTGTCTTCCTGTCATCCTGTCATCCTGTCATCCTGTCTTCCTGTCTTCCTTTCTTCCTTTCTTCCTGTCTTCCTGTCTTCCTTTCTTCCTGTCATCCTGTCTTCCTGTCATCCTGTCTTCCTTTCTTCCTTTCTTCCTGTCATCCTCTCTTCCTTTCTTCCTTTCTTCCTGTCTTCCTGTCTTCCTGTCTTCCTGTCTTCCTTTCTTCCTTTCTTCCTTTCTTCCTGTCTTCCTGTCATCCTGTCATCCTATATTCCTGTCTTCCTGTCTTCCTGTCTTCCTTTCTTCCTTTCTTCCTGTCATCCTGTCTTCCTTTCTTCCTTTCTTCCTTTCTTCCTGTCTTCCTGTCTTCCTCTCTTC